>NC_041382.1:407369806-407398469 GCF_002162155.2 Triticum dicoccoides | reverse complement strand
GGCACGTGGCCACGGCCGACCATGGTGCTGTGGATGCGGTGCCACGACCCCATGTGAACAGGAGGAGGAAGAAAACAAGGGGGATTTGGGCTGGGCTGCCACTGTAATCTTACGACCCAAATAGCATAGTAGGTTTCAACTGTTTACTCCTTTTCTAATTTCTTTTATAATGCTTTAACTCTGTTTTCTATTTCTTTTTGCTAGCCTTGCTTAGTATGAAACTTTGCACATAAATTCTAGTCAACACTACATGGTTTCACTGAGGTAAATTGGAAATGTTCAAATTTACTTTCGAATTTAAATATGTTTATTTAGTGTTGGCTATTGTTTTAAATAGGTTAAGGTTATTTCTTTATTCCAAAAGTTGTTGGTTCCTACATGACAATTACCTAGTGAATATTTTCAACTCATCGAACCTTTTTGTTTTATTGTTTGCAAAAATAAAATTTTGACATGCAATTTAATTATGAATTCGAACTGGGTTTTGATCAAGTGAGGTTTAGCCAAATAATTGTGATGACATGGCATCATTAGTGTGTGGTTACTATAGCTTAATTATCCGGGCGTCACAATTCTCCTCCACTACAAGAAATCTCGTCCCGAGATTTAAGAGGTAGAGTTAAGCGGAAGGAATTGGTTACGAAATTCTAACGAGTCTTCTCAGTCTTGGTTGCTCTTCTCGAAGAGGTCGATCCATTACGTTGATGTCTTCATTTCTTTGCTCCCGGTTGTCATGGTTAAGTTGTCATCCTTTCTTCAGGAATTCCATCGTACTTACGAATAGGTAAGGGGTAGCTCGAAAATGATAGGATTTTATAAGGGGTAATAATCTGGGGGTTATCCCACGAATGGACACATGGGTTTCTCTCGAGTTGGTCAAATTAAACGCATCGAGAGCCAAGCAAGAAGGTACAGTAAGAAGTTTCAAGCGGTTAGACAATCGTTCGATGTCTGAAACAAAGTATGAAAGGGGTCTAGAGCAACGATAATAAGCATTGCCTCTGATACCAGAATTGATGATCTCTTGGGAGGTGGCTCGTGAATTATGTATGAGGCCATGTGCAAGGAATAACTTTGGGAATAGGGGTGTACAAGAGAGTCAGGTTTTGATCCTGTGGAACTATGGGTTATGGGCCCACCATGTAGGTTAAGGTAGAAGGGGCGTCGTCAGCTTGCATGGTCATGATAGCAAGGTACGAAAGAGGGTAGGATGTCAGTTATGTCGGCAACAACGTCGGTACCAAGGGCATGGGACGAAGAGAACCATTTTCCTGCTCGTTGAACGAGGTAGACTAATAGGCAAAGTTCTCGTCCATCGGTGGCTACCGGAATGTCATCAACAATAGTAACAGGGTCTTGCTGACATAATTGTACTCTGAGGTGCTTACATAAGCACGAGAATATTACTGCTTAGATCATATATATCACTAGAAAGGTCAAACCAAACAATGGAATGGAAAATGTGATTATCTGATTAAACTGAGCAATGGAAAAGGAAAATGTGTTTAAACACACATTTCAGGGATATATCCTTCCCAAGGGCAAGCAAAGCATGATAACCATGACAGGATCTAAAGTAGAAAACCCTTTAGGTGAGGGGAGAGAAATTTCATGACATTACCCATACAATGGTGTTTGGATAATTGAGTAGGTAAATTTAGCATTGTGCTTCAAGTGTTTTTATTGAAAATCGGAGTACCACATACATGCTTAGAGATAGCATCGGCACGGTCTTCAAGTAAAGGTCAGACTTGGATACTCAAAGGATTCATCAGGAACAACTTATAGAATAAGTCTTACAATTTCCTCATGGAAGAATGGCTAACCATGGTAAAGAGGATACTATATCAATAGGTCATCCGGCCAGGTGTCTAGGCATGACATCATCTTACCGGGTCATATAAAGACCAATGTTATAATTCTGGAAATATGTTCCAACCATCATATTTGACCGAGCTTCAGATCTGATTGGTGTTAGGATACCTCAGACTCAGCATGCCTGAGAAGAAAAGGTGCAGCACAATTGATGAGATGACATTGTTAGATTCTCGTAAATGAACTATGGAGGTGAGTTCTGAAAGAAGAGTTCATCATTAAACCAAGGAAATGGGTGAGGGGTGGCTTATGGACTCAGAGACAATTCCCCGAGATTTCCAAAAAGATGGATTTGCACAATTAAGTGAACAAGGTGATAGCATTGGACACACCGAAGTATATAATGAGGTATGTTCGATGAGAACATCCACAATTAAATATTGAACGAAAATGCACCTGGAAATATGGACCAAGTAGGACGATCAAAGTTAGAATAGTGATTTGATAATGAAACTATCGGCCATTCACTTCAAAACAATAGGGTTGCTAGAGATATTAAATTCTCACAACAGAGCTCACTCAACACGGGGGCCAAGAAAGAATAGTGATGGCAAGAAGCATCACTGCATCAAGAATTTCTTAAGAGGTGGTGAAATTCTCACAACATTCTTGACGTACAAGTCAATAATACTCCAAGGTAGAAACATAACATAAGTTGGATAGAAAGGATCTCTAGGTACAACACAAAACAGGAACAAGTTTGTGTTGGGGGGAGGCAAGAATGTTGTCGATGATAACACAAATCATTGAGGGGCAAGGATGGTATTTCTCATCATGAATTCAATTGGTATCCTGGAAGGAGTCAAAATGTTGATGATGACCACGACAAATTTTGTTGAGAGGCTCCATGAAGATGCAATCGCTCGGCGACGACATCAAGCCAAGGGAATGGTGAATCAAAAGGCTATTATAACCATAGATAAGATGCCATCTTAGAATTCAGAGTTGTCTCTCAAGATAAACAACATGATTGTGAAAGTTTGATGTAAGCTTAGAGCATTGTCGGGATTGTGTCCTGAGGATGAAGGACATAGGTAGAATGGTTAAGCAGTCAGCCTGACGATGATGGTGTAGTCAATCAGCTCGGAATGATACGGTCAAGTACAAACTCGTAAGCAATGAAGATTACTAAGAGTTGTTGAATCGCAGTGCATACTCGATTCAATTGTCGGTGTCCTTGAGGAGTTCTAACAACTCAGAACCCGTTGGAAAATGGAATCGGCGAGAATAATAGTTGATGAAGAACTCATAAGAAGTTATGTAGTTTCGTGGTATTCTCGAGATACCAGAGGGTAATACTCAAAGGCAGATCAGAATATAAACTGAACTGGAGTGTTGACTTGCAATAGTAGATACTTTAATCGCGTCATAATAGACGAGGCAATGGAATGGTTTCCTTTCAGATATAATGAATAAGGTTAGCATGGTCAGAACCATAAACTGCAAGGGATCCAATTTACGACACCGTAAGAATTATTTGAATGATTAAATATTCTTGCAAGAAGCTTTCATGATAAGTTCCACATCATGTCCATGGGCATGAACACAAAGTTCAAGGTCGACTCCCACTTCTCCAATGCATGACCATTCATTCACTGCTCTTTTCAACGAAGTTGTAGTGTTGAAAATTTTCTGACGGGACGCCAGTAGAGTATAACCCGCATAACCTTCGAGTTCCCACAGATTAGGGAAGGCATCGGTTCAACCCATAGGGGCATCTTAGGAACATATAACACAACCTTCAGGAGTAATAAACAGAAGGTCGAAAGCAGAGCATGGTTGACAAAAGGAGAGGATACAATTTACCAAAGGCATTATGTATCGGAGAAAGAACTCACAAGGTGATTAATTATGAAGGACACTATCGGATGATAATCCAACAAAGGATCTGGTGGTCCACAAGGGATCTGATGTGAGCACCGACACAAGCAGAGGAAGAAACAATGCAAAGGCATTGGATTATAGAAACAATTGACTAATTCAAATCTCAATTGCAAAGGAATTATGAATTCCAAGTCAAGGGATCAGAAGCAACGCTCTGATTAGGGATGGATAAGTTGAATAGCCTTAGGGGTACAATCGATGGCAATTTGATTGGTCGAGATCCAGCTCAAGTTTAAAATGACGACTAAGCTCGAAGGGTGAAATCTAGGATCTGATTAAGGACTGCGAGCATTCGCAACTTATTGAATCAATGGACTCAAAATGCTAGTGACAAAGGAAGCAAATAAGATTACTATACTTATGGGATTACCGATAATGCAAGCAAGCAAGAATTTCAAGAGCAATAAGATGCTGAGGATTTTCGGAAGATCGAGTAGTACTTAGAAGACCTTTGTGAAACACATGAACAACCGGGGATGAGCGGATACTCAGTAAGTGCGAAAAATAATCCGTAGGGGTATTCATGTGACAAAAGAACTGCAAGGCAGTAGGCACAAGGATTCTCGGAATATCAGATAAATTTTCATGGTATCAAGTAATAACAAGGGCAACTGCGAAGGAAGGTACGAACAACAAAGGTAAGTAGTTATCTATAAGGATTTATCAGTGGTCGGGAATAGCAAAAGCGGTGGGCACAAAGTCTCGAGAGAACATCCGAGAGTATCTTAGGAATCTTCTGGTGCACCAAGTAATCATCTGGAGTGACAGACTCTCCGGGAGGAAGTAGTTACGAGAACCTAGAGTCAGAGTTAGTAAAATCATTTAACCCGAATAGAAGAGAGATCAGTGTCCCAGAGTAAAGATCGAGGAATAAAAGATCCTAATACCACCCAATGACGATGTGGGCCCGTAAGCCACACAACCACGTTGGTAAAAGTTTTTTTAATGACTAGACTCAACTTCGGCCAAGGAGTTGGAAAGGGGATTGATACGTCTCCAATGTATCTATAATTTTTTATTGTTCCATGCTATTATATTATCTGTTTTGGATGTTTAATGGGCTTTAATATGCTCTTTTATATTATTTTTGGGACTAACCTATTAACTGGAGGCCCAATGCCAGTTTCTATTTTTTTTGCCTATTTCAGTGTTTTGTAGAAAAGGAATACCAAACGGAATCCAAAGGGAATGAAACCTTCGCGATGATATTCCTTGGAACTAAAGCAATCCAGAAGACTTGGAGTTGAAGTCTGGAACTCCGTGAGGCGGCCATAAGGCAGGAGGGCGCGCCCTAGGGGGTAGGCGCGCCCCCACCCTCGTGGGCCCCACTGAGCTCCACCGACGTACTTCTTTCACCTATATATACTCTTATAACCTAAAAACATCAGGGGGAGCCACTAAACCACTTTTCCACCACCACAACCTTTTGTACCCGTGAGATTCCATCTTGGGGCCTTTTCCGGCGATCTGCCGGAGGGGGAATCGATCACGGAGGTCTTCTACATCAACACCATAGCCTCTCTGATGATGTGTGAGTAGTTTACCATAGACCTTCGAGTCCATAGTTATTAGCTAGATGGATTCTTCTCTCTCTGTGGTTCTCAATACAAAGTTCTCCTTGATGTTCTTGGAGATCTATCCGATGTAATACTTTTTTGCGGTGTGTTTGGCGAGATCCGATGAATTGTGGATTTATGATCAAGTTTATCAATGAATAATATTTGGTTCTCCTCTGAATTCTTATATGCATGGTTTGATATCTTTGCAAGTCTCTTCGAATTATTGGTTTAGTTTGGCCTACTAGATTGATCTTTTTGCAGTGGGAGAAGTGCTTACCTTTGGGTTCAATCTTGCGGTGTCCTTTCCCAGTGACAGTAGGGGCAGGAAGGCACGTATTGTATTGTTGCCATCGAGGATAAAAAGATGGGGTTTATATGATATTTCTTGAGTTTATCCCTCTACATCATGTCATCTTGCTTAATGCATTACTCTGTTCTTATGAACTTAATACTCTAGATGCATGCTGGATAGCAGTCGATGTGTGGAGTAATAGTAGTAGATGCATAATTGTTTCAGTCTACTTGACACGGACGTGATGCCTATATTCATGATCATTGCCTAGATATTCTCATAATTATCCGCTCTTCTATCAATTGTTCGGCAGTAATTTGTTCACCCACCGTAATATATGCTATCTTGAGAGAAGCCACTAGTGAAAACTATGGCCCCCGGGTCTATTTTCCATGATATAATCTTCTATTTTACATCATATAAGTTTCCGATCTACAATTCTAGTTTCCTATTTATTTTATTTTGCAATATTTACTTTCCAATCTATACAACAAAAATACCAAAAATATTTATCTTACTATCTTTATTAGATCTCACTTTTGTGAGTGACCGTGAAGGGATTGACAACCCCTTTATTGTGTTGGTTGCAAGGTTCTTGATTGTTTGTGCAGGTACTAGGTGACATGCATGTTATCTCCTACTGGATTGATACCTTGGTTCTCAAAAACTAAGGGAAATACTTACGCTACTTTGCTGCATCACCCTTTCCTCTTCAAGGGAAAACCAACGCATGCTCAAGAGGTAGCAAGAAGGATTTCTGGCACCGTTGCCGGGGAGATCTACGGTCAAGTCAAGACATACCAAGTACCTTACAGACTCTTCTCCCTCGCATTACATTATTGGCCATTCACCTCTCGTTTTCCTCTCCCCCACTTCTAAAACGATTTTTGAAAACCTTTGCCTTTTCTTCACGTTCTGCCCGTATGTATCTTTGGTTGTGTTTCCATGTGCCTTCCATTTGCTTGCATCTTTGCTTGCTAAAACTCTATTGATATGGATCCACTTAAAGTGTTCTACTTGGACCATCTTTGATCCTTATGCGCTCGTGCTGAAACCCCAACTAGCCTAGTTGATGGGAAATCTTTAGATGAGCATGCTCATTTTGTGCGTCACCATTTCTCTGAAAAAGGGAGACTCTTATGGGATCAAATAAACATATTGCTGTGTTATGCTTGGAATCTTTGTGAAATTTATGATTTTACTTGTTGCTCTAAGAACCCTAAAAAACACCTCCCCTACCTATGTGAGTTTAATGATAATGAAATCGTATCTTCTTATGCAAAGGGTGTTTATAATTACTACGATATCGAACAAATTGAAGAATTTGTTGCTTTTAAAGGTGCTTATGAAGTTGCTTCTTTGATTGAAAAGTATGATATTACTCTCTACGAATCTGAAAATCTTGACATACTTAAATATTGCTATGAAAACTATGCTCATAATGTCTATGTCAAAGAATTTATTGAAAGAATGACCGCTGCTTTGGAAGAAAATAATGATATACATGAATCTATAGATAATTATGATTATGATGATTTGATTGAAATATCCCTTGATGAACATGATGCTTGCTATTCTTGTGGCCATGATGTCAATATTTATGAAGATAAATTTGCTATAGTTCCTTATGTTAAACATGAGATCGTTGCTATTGCACCCATACTTGATAGTTCCTTCGATGAAAAGCATGATTGAATGATGTTATTATAAATTCTCTTAATGTCAATTGTGTTAATGATATGCAGAACCTCAAGCTTGGGGATGCTAGTTTTGCTATGACTACTATTTGTTGCAATGATCATGATTGGGGTGATTCTTCTTATGATCTTGAAAATTTATTTAAGCCCCATGATGAATATGAGATTGATAATAATGTTTGCAATAATATTGAAAGTGGGTTTGGAAGAGTGTCAACTTTAGATCCAACATATTTGGAGAATGTTCAATCTGATGAAGTTTTTGATAAAAGTGGGTTTGGAGAGGTCATGTAACATCCCAAATTTTCAATTTGGAATGTTATACATAGGTCATCATATGCATACATATTTTATTGTCAATTTGGGTTTTGATCCTAGAAATTCTAAGCAATTCAAGGACCCACGGAGAGAGTTGGGGATTTCATTCATTTTCGTATTTGAATTTTCTCAAATATTGAAAAGAGGATCATTTTGCTTTTAATTATTTTCTCTCCGAAATATTTCCAATATTAAAAATAAAAGAGAGGAGATAATATGACTTCTCCAAAATAAAGGAAATATTGGAGGAAAACTATTAAAATCAAATAAATATTTTATTTGGATTTTATGTGTTATTTTATTTGGATTAGAAAAATATGCATTTTTAGGCCAAGAAAATATTCACCATGTTCTAAATATTTTATTTAGACGGTGACAATTGTTTTTGCCATTTTAGTTTTTTAAATATTTTTTAGGGTTTTTTTCCTTTCGGCGGAATTGTTTTAAAAAAAGTCTTCGGACCGACTAGGCTGAAGCCCAACTGGCCCAGCGCCTGGCACCCCCTCTCTCTCACCTTCGCATCGCGCCGCCCACACTCGCCGGAGTTCGAAAACTCCGACGAGATCCGCCGCACCGCCCCGCGCTTCACCGCCGCCCTCGCCCGACGCCGCCACCACCTTCGGATCCGCCTCGCCGAGCCCCGGAGCCATCGCCCCGTCCCCGTCCGAAGCCGCCACCGCCGTCTTCCCGAACTCCGGCGATCGCCGCGGTAACCACCGCCTCCCTCGCCGTCGGATCTGGATCGAACGATCCAGATCGTTTTGTTTCTTTTCCACGAAACGTTTTCTTTAATTAGTAAATGTTCGCTATGTTAGCTTCTGTAATGATTGAGTTCGTCGGTTTAGGTTCTGTAGCAAACGTTCGTTAGGTAGAATTTTTCCTTTTCTTTCTAATTTCGGCCAGGGACCTATCAGTGAATATTTTATTTACAAATTAGTCCCTAATCTTCAAACCTTCGCTACTTTTTACCCATTTGTCCAAATCCAACGAAACCAACGCCCACTTCTTCGTTATGATCCCCTCTATCCAGTAAAATAACTTATATTTGAACTTCGTTTGATCGTAACTCGAGTTTTATAACTCAGTTTGAGCTGATTCTTTTTACAAATCGAAGCTCTTGACCTAAACTTTCTGATAAGGCCAAATACACCCAATTTTGCTACTGTTAGAAATTGTTTTCTGTTGCAAGAGTTAATTGCTTGTTTTCGAAGTTTTTCGAGATCTTTTCTTCGGTTCTTTTTGCATGATTGCTTATGTGTGGTTACTATTGCTTGCTTACAATAGATTGAACGGAGTGTGACGAGTAGAACTATCAGCAGTTATGAGTGCAAATCATCTTCATCAACAGTACCAGGCAAGTTCACACTTTGGTCATACTTTTCATACCCAGTTTTTATGCATTAGTTTTACCCTCAAACATTGCAGGAGTAGGTTTTGCTAACATGTGGGTATTGGGAAGTAGTTGATGAGATAGAACCTATTGTCTTATATCAAACCTTGGGTGTTACTACGTTATGCTTTTACAGCTATGCTATGCTTGTAGACGTGGTTTGGTTGAGTGTATCCATGACAGATGTGAGAGTTGTTAATTAATGGTTAACTTAAGGTGGCTACTTTAATACACATCTGGGTGGATTGGTTGGGGCACCCTAGGGATATACTGGTGGTTTGCCCGGGCACCTGGGGATATACCAGTGTTGTCCAAGGATATCCCGGGGTACCCGTGTGATCATCCTACGGTTCGCCACCTAGGCTCAAAGGGATCATAAGATTATTCATGCTAGAAACTTCCGTGTGCAGCCACAAGCTATTATGGGCTCTAGCATAGTTGAGTATGTTGCATGACCTCTTTCAGTGGTAGACTAGCAGATGTAGGGGATGTAGGTTGGTATTGTCTATCCAGAGTAAAGAGTTAATGTTCCTAAAAGACTGTGTCTCGATCATCCGTTTCTCAAACATCATGTAGTGCAAGAAATTCAACGGAGGAGATCGAGTCTTGTGGGGAAAAGTGCGCAAACCTCTACAGAGTGTACAAACTAATCCTGATTAGTCGTGTCGCTGGTTATGGACATCTTGAGTATCTGGTTCTTGAATTATTGATTTGATCTCATCACTTTACTTAATTAATTTGTGGGGTTATAATTATTATTTTGGGATCGAGTTGTAGGAAACTTCTCAATAATTTTTAACCAACTTGGTAGTTAAATAAAAATATTCCTTTGTTGTAGGGAAAAATAGCTTTATGCAAAATTAAACTTAGAGCCTCCACCAGCCAAATATGCATGTAGTGATAGCCATTATTCAGCATTGCTCTATAGTGTGAAATTGCCAGTACATTCAATGTACTGACCTACATGGCTGCAACGTCTCATGTTGTAGGAATCTTACGACGAGTAAGTGATACGTTAGGGTTACAATTTCCACACTCAACTTTGCCGTTGGTGTTGATGGGAATCCACAACCTTATTGTTACTTCCGCTATTTGGATTGAGGCAATAGTATTTATGTTACTTTATACATGTGATTTACCTTTGTTATAAATCCTCGAGTGCTGTGTGTGTCAGCATACCGATCCAGGGATGACACTTAAGCACAGAGACTTGATCCATTCGGGTCGGGTCGCTACAAGATGGTATCAGAGCACATGTTGAGTGTAGGACATGACCCCTAAAAACTGGCAAGCACATAGGAACATTTTTCTCTACAACTTTATTTTCAAAAAGATCTTTTTCCTCTCTTCTCTTTTGAGCTTATTCAAATGTTCCTTTTTAGTGAGACCATACCCCTTTTCCCTTTTGACCACTTGAAGATTCGACTGATGAGTCCACTCCAAGAAGTACAAGATATCGGACAATGAAGACCACTTTGGAATGAAGAGGATTTTACCATGCATTATGTAACACCCCGGTGTAATGATGCTACAGTAACCCCTGGGGTTAAGTTAATCATTTTGCTAAATAAGTGTTTGATCATCATTGTCTCCTCTCTCTTTCAAATTCCAGTTGAATTCATTTTCAAATTATGAGTGAAATTCAAAATGCTCAAACATGAAAACTAAAATGTTCATCATGTGCCAAATATTCCACAACTAATATTGGTGGTGAACCAACATTTTTGCAAAGGGTTTAAGTGGCCTAAACTACTTGAAATAGTGACCTAAGCAATAAATTAAATGCCCTTTTTAATTTATAAAATTGGCAACTATTCTAAAAACCTCCCAACCTTTTGTGGCAGTGCACAATAATTCTAGGAATTTGTTTTAGCTAGTGGCATAATTTTACAAGGTCATTTTTGGCTAAAAGGAAAATGCAAAAGCTGCTGAAAATAAAAAAGGGAAAAAGAAAAAGAAAAAGGAAAGCAGAGGGGAGAGAGAGAAAGCTCCTGGCCTCCCCTTGGGCTTCGGCCCATCCCAGCAGGCCAGCCCAACCCCCCCACCATAGTCGCCTCCCCTGTTCCTGCGACCGCATTGCTACAGAGGCTCGTCGCCGCCCGACCACCTTGCCGTCGACGACGAGGGGGAGGATAAGGCCGCCCCGACGCCTCGGCCTCCACCCATCTCTCCCACTTGCCCCCTCTCTCTGCCTCTCCCTCTCCCCACCAGTGCCCCGCTCGCTTCCTCTCCCCCGGTTCCCCATCCACGCCCGCGCGCGGTCGCCGCCGTCCTCCGTCATTATCGCGGCCACCCGCGGCCCCGCGCCCACTGACCCTGTTGGTGAGCTCCGCCGGGGTAGACTCCTTCGACCAGTGGCCTCAGCTGGAGCTCAGAGGTGCGGCAGCACCGGATCCCCTTCGCCCCCATCTCCGGCTGCCGTCGTTCTTCTTCATCTCCGGCAACGCCTGCTGCTGCTACTAAGCCTCTCACCGGCCTCCGTGTGCCGCGCGGTGAGCTCCACTCCTCCTCCCTCCTTCTGCCACTCTTTTCCGCACACGTAACCGCCATCTCCATGGATGGCCGCGCTGAGCCCCGCCGTGTAGCTAGTCACCGTCGCTGTAGTCATTGCCAAGGCCGGGCAAGCACGTCAACATGCTCAGGGCGCCTCTCTGGTGCCGCCCGAGCCTCCAGCTCGTCTCCTCGTGCTCTCTATCGCCGTTGGCGGAGATGGCCGAACTTCGGCGTCCGCCTCGCCGCGTGCCGTCGTCGTTTTAGGCCTCCCCGAGGCCAACCGTTAGCGCCACGCGACGCGCCTCGCTCCCCTCTTTCGAACGCCACCTCGCGCGTGCAAAACGGTGGCCGGAGCGCGTTTTCCGACGAGTTCCGAGGCCACGCCGCTGTAGGTTTGGTCGCCGGCGTGATTCCGGCGCCGACGCCGGCGAGGCTGACCTGGCGCTGACATATGGGGCCCGTTGAGCCACTACGGGTGGGCCCAGTTGACTCGGTGACTGAGTCAACCCACTGACATGTGGGGCCGAGTCAATAAAATGATTTAGATAAATAGAAAATCTGTTAATTAAATTGATTAATTAATCTATTCACCAATTAGACGCTAACAGTGAGCCCCGCTTGATAATTAGTATTAGATTAGTCCAATTAACACTGTTTAATTAGTCCAGTCACTGACCAGTGGGTCCCATTGGACACACAAGTCAGGTTTGACCTGGTCATCCGTCTGTTGACCTGATGATGTCACTATGACATCATGCTGACGTCATATATCATTTTTTGTAAATAAAATAAATCCAGAAAATAGGAAAATCTTTAGAAATTCATAGAAATTAAACGGTAACTCGGATGAAAATGTTTTCTACATGAAAGTTGCTCAGAAAAATCCAACGAATCCGAATACGCGGTCCGTTCATCTGTCACATGCCCCTAGCATGTTGAACATGCAACTTTACCCCTCTTTTCCTTTGTCTGGAATCCACCTAACGTCGGGAATTCATCCTCGAATGTTTATCCCCTCCGTCTGCAACGTGTAGTACTACGTTAGGGCAACCCTAGCTCTGCCTATCATCATGTTATGCCTTGTGATGCATTGTTTGCTCGGTATTTACTGTTTCTTCCCCCCTCTTCTCTCCAGTAGATCCCGAGACCGATGATGCTGCTGTGATCGACTACGTCTCTGACGACCCCTCCTTGCCAGAGCAACCAGGCAAGCAAACCCCCCTTGAGCATTCCAATATCGCCCATTTATTTACCTCTCATGCTTGCATTAGAACTGCTAATGCTTTCTATAGGATCCTACTCTGATGCATAGCTTGTTGTTGTTACCTGCTTATCCTAAACTGCTTAGTATAGGTTGGTTAGTGATCCAGCAGTGACCCCCACCTTGTCTCAGTTGCCTCTCTTTATGTTCGATGACTCGATCAACGTGATCGACGTCTAGGCCCCGATACCACACATCACCCCCTAGTTGTACGACTCTACAGAGTTACCATTGAGTGCCGAGGGTGGAACCTCATACATCACTCCTGATGAGATCTCTGTAGTGTAGCTATTCGGTCGTGGTCATTGAGGGTGATTCCGCCTTTACCACTTCCGTTACGGCTCTGTTGTGCAACCCCTCAAGTGTGAACCTTGAGGGTGGATCCTCTTACGCTCACCTTGATGATAACATCGAGTGGAATTCACCGGGGGTGATTCCTCGGGTTTTCCCCTTGGTGTTAGACACACAGTTACTATGCTTACTATGACTTTGCACTGAGCCATGTTACTAAAGACGGGTCGGCCCTGAGGGGTACCCGCGCGAGCTTAATTGCGAGTGATGTGGAGTCGGGTTGATCTGGAAGGTGCCCGCGAGATACTTACGAGGCGTGGCCGGGCATTCTTAGCCCTTGCCGCAAGTACTCGAGACAGGGCGACAGGGTCACATCGATCGTGAGTCTCTGCTCGTTACCGTATGCTCCTGATCCACTACGATTTGGATATTTGATCTGAGGGGCCTCTGGCCTGATAGCACTAACCATCACGTGGGCATTGTATGGGCGTTTTGCGTCGTATACATTAGCCGAAGCTTAATAGACGTCAGCGACTGAGTGGCACACGCTGGGTTGGATTGGTAAGCACCTGCCTTTTTGAAGGGGGTAGCTAGGTCTGCTCACCGGCCGCCCACGCAACGTGCAGGAGTTCCCGGGGAGATGGCCCATGACCCCTGGGGGCATAGGTTTAGTCCGGCGTGCTGACCTCTCTATTAAGCCTAGGTCGGGTTGCGGCATATTGTTTGGCCGAGGCCAGGCATGACCCAGGAAAGTGTGTCCGGACGGAGTTAATCAAGTGTGGTGGGTAAGTTGGTGCACCCCTGCAGGGAAGAAAACATCTATCGATAGCCTGTCCTATGGTAACGGACATTTGGAGTTGTATCCCGATGATACAACTAGAACTGGATACTTGAGATGAGACATGGAGATGAGAAATGGATAGTATGGCTCTGGGATTGCTTTCTCGCTGGGAGTCGAGAAAGGATCTCTGGCCGAGATTGATAACACTACTACTTTACATTATGTTCATCTGTACTCTTCTATATGCTTCAAAATGCTTGAAGATGCTAGTCTTCGATAGGCTAGGCCTTTCCCCTTCTTTCTGGCATTCTGCAGTTTAGTCCATAGATACAACCCATTTCCTTTGATACAGATGCATACTCAGTTTAGATCTGATGTAAGTCTGGCGAGTACTTTGGATGAGTACTCACGGCTGCTTTGCTACCTCTTTTCCCCCATACCCGATTGTTGCGACCAGATGACAGATCCCAGGAGCTAGACGACGCCACTGATGACTACTACTACCCGGAGGATGACTACTACTACCCGGAGGATGCCTACTACTACATGAATACCGCTGACGACTTGGAGTAGTTAGGAGGCTCCCAGGCAGGAGGCCTTGCCTTTTCGATCAATGTTGCTTTTGTGCTAGCCTTCTTAAGGCAAAACTTGTCTAACCTATGTCTGTACTCAGATAATGTTGCTTCCGCCGACTCTTGTGTATTCGAGCTTATGTATTCGAGCCCTCGAGGCCCCTGGCTTGTAATATAAAGCTTGTATTATTTTAATTTGTCTCTAAGTTGTGTTGTGATATCTTCCCGTTAGTCCTTGATCTTGATCGTACACATTTGCGTGTATAATTAGTGTACGATTGAATCGAGGGCGTCACACATTATAACAATGGAAACTACAACCGTTGAAGACTCCGAAGACTAGCAGAATTTGAAGGCTCTGAAGAATTTCCAGAGTGGTATGACCTAGGAAAGTTACCCGTATGGAATTAGTCAGACTATTGAAGCTATCAATATCCGAGATAAAGGTGTGTCGGAGAAAGACCGGAACGTGGAGAGTTAAAAACTCAAAGTGTTGGTCAGGAAAACCATAAGGCAGGAGATATCAACTATGGAATGATAGCTCATGGCAATGACATGGGCATAAACATGGCTATCCATGAGGTTATCACCCTCTTATGCTATCATCACCGTACTGAGTTAAGCATGCATTTCATCGGAAGGATTGGATAGTATAAGGCTGATGGAGCATCTATCAGCAAAATATGAAGTTTTAACCTTAGCTGGTGTATCGTCAGGATCTGGAGTATTACATCAAGAATTTTAAGATGGACTTGCAGGAAGCTGTATTTGACACGGAAGTATTTTGTGAAGAACTCAGGACCCAAAAGCTGAAAGTAGACAAGATGGAGGAGCAAAACCTCGAGATACAGAGATTCATTAGTAACTGAAGGATAGTAGGACCATGGTTCATGCCAAGGATGTTGAAACCTAGAAGTTTGGAATGCAACTACAGAATATTAAAGGACATCATGAGAGACTTCGCATCAATAGAATGATCTGGCAAAAGAACTTGAGAAGGACAAGCATGATCGGAAGAAGCCATCGGAGACATGAACAAGACTCGACGAGTTTGGTGATTTTGAAGATTTATTGACCTTTAGAAGACCAAACCCCTGTTATACACTTACGTTAGATGCGACGATTGTGAGCTGTCATTTGTTTGATATTTTTTTCTCGACAACCACAAAATAAAATCAGTCTTTTCAAAACTATTGTTTGTATTGTGTGTATCCCTCTCTATCTCTCTTATCCCACCCCCAAACCCTTGGACCAATAGAGGATGAATGGAGATGAACCCATATTTTCTGGACCGTTGAGTCAATTGGAGATGGACCGATGGATTCAGAACATGGAAAATCATATGGAGAATAACACTATAGCCGGAAAGGATATGACCCAACATGCTCTTTTAGTGCTTTGTAAGAGGTGCTGCTACTTGGTGGAGGATATACCAAACCATCAATGGATGGCAAGGAGTAACCACTTGGGAAGAATTTAAGTTGACTCTACTAAAGTCTCGTTTTGTGTCCCAAAAATTGAAGCCTTATGGAAATGATGTGAAGAAACTTTGTGCATGCAAGCTTTGTGGAGAAATATGACACAACCATAAAGAACACAAGGATGAATGCCCTAATTGTGAAGAAAGTCACTCAGCTGAAGAATGCCCAACTAGGCAGGTTACTTGTTTCTTGTGTGAAGGGACTACCCACTACCCTACTTAGTGTCACATTTACCCCGTGGTTCAAAGAACTATCCAACAGAAGAAAGAATAAATGAAAGGAGCCGTCATGGAAATTTTAGAAGAACCAATGATGAAGGAAGAGGTGGAGGACACACCTAAAGCAGACCCAATTAAACCATGCACCAAGTCGTGCTATTCATGTGGAGAAGAAGGACACATCTCCCAGAATTGTCTGAATGGAGATCTAGTAGAATTACCGACAGAGGAAGTAGAGTATAACCCACAGGAAATAGAAGCCCTGATTGGAATGGAAAAAAATCCAGGAAGAGAAATAGATTGGATTCCAGGAAGGACCTGAGTCATATCACTTGTTTCAAGTGCAAGGAGTCAGGGCACTACTTCAGCGGTTGCCCAAAAAGGAAGCCGAGGACCCAAGGAGGCTTTGAAATCACAAGGAAACCATGAGACTTGTTAGAAGTAATATGTTTCCGTTGTAATGAAGTAGGGCACTTTGCCAAAGATTGTCCCAAAGAGAAGGAGGCTTGTGCTAAATATTTGAGTCTGTGAGAAATATAGTAGTAGTAATGGGAACAATTATTTTATATTGAGGTGTTGAGTTGAGGCATGTAATGGAAATGCAGGAGATTGTAAGAATTTGAGAATCAATAAAGTTAGCATCGTTGGTACTGATTTGGATTTTATGAGTAGTTACTCTATGAAGAAAGGTTTTGACCATTTTCGAGGATATGAGAAATATGGTCTATGGAAGATTTGTGCATTTTAAGGGTGCTATTACCCTGTGAGGAGATTTGACCCATGGAAAGGATAATGATATTCCACGGAGTGGACTTCAGACAAAAAAGTACGAGTTTTATCTCGATATGTGGGACATCCCAAGAGTATGAAGGGATGAAGTACTATTGGAATATAAAGGTGGTATAATGTTGGTAATATGGAGCAATTGTAACGCCATGATGAGTCTGAGTAATCACGTCTTAGTTTGATGCCAATAGAAGGAAGGGAGACACTACAATTGGATGGACTTAAGAAATTCTAGGAAGCTGGATGTTGGAATAATGATTAGTTGCCCGATGATGATTTCAAGGTTTGCAAGTGATGAGATGGGCCATAACCCACATGCCCCAGGACCTGCCAAGAAGCAAGCACACTCTTGCTGAAGGAAAATCCCTGGAAGAAGATACGACTTTATCAACAGACGATCTTATAGGAGTAACACAAAACCTGAGAGTTGTGAAGGAACGGTAGATGTTTCTTTGGCTTGCAGAATCAATGGATTTTTTTCCGAACCCAGTTCATGGACAAGAGAAATTCTGCAATGCTTGTGAGGATGACCAAGTGTTAGAATATGAGATTCGCTAAACCATATACAAGGTAATGATTTGGGTGCGGGGTGGATTGATCACCATACCGACTTACTCTTTTTATTCGCCTTGCTGTATGGGATGGTAAATCTGAGTGACTTGCCCATAATAGAGAGACGACGATCAAAACCTTGTTTGAATCTTAGAATAGTATGACAATTTCCCTTGTACAAGGTAGCTGTTGCCAACCGTAGGTCATTCGGTGAGGTTCAACCCAGACCCATTTCCTACAGGAGAAACCATAAATTGATGACCACCATGAGATATCGACAGTTGTTTAGTATTGGCGCCAGACCTGTCAGCTAAGAAGACCCAGTCACAGAAGAACCTTACCAAGATGAAAGGACAGACGAATTGCGGTAAAGGTTATGCCACTACCGGAAGAGCCTAGAAAAGGAATTATCTTGAAGATCAGATAAGATGGACACTGCCAATGATAAGGATGGAGTATATGAGTTTTGATGGAACCGCAACCATGCTTCTAAGGGTGGTAGCACCCGAGACCCCCGGAGACCATCGATGGATTTTGAGAAGACCCCAATCCTAACCTATTTCTTTCTAGCCTCTCTGAATCTCGAGGACGAGATTCATTTTAAGGGTGGTAGGTTTGTAACATCCGAAAATTCTAAATTTTGGAATGTTATAATAAATAAATAGTTTTGATTGTTTGTTTGATTGTTGTGTGATTGATTGACTCAAAGTGAGTGAAATTTGAAACTTTTGAAAGTTAAATGAGAGGGAATAAAAGGACTTTCCCAAACTTTCATTTTTGCATTTATGATCTCCATGAATTCAAATTCTTTTCACCACAAAACCCTGGAGAGAAGATGACATCACTTCTTCCATTTAAATAAATGAAAAGGGTTTTTCAAAAGATTTGAATTCCATTTGGAAATATTTTCAACATCGGAAACTTCATGCAACTCAATGATTTTCACGAGAGAAGATAAAATGACTCCTTCAAAATGTATGAAATATGAGTTGGGAGTTTCAAAGAATCAAATTAAAAGTATCACTGGAATTATTTTTCAATTTGGAGTTATTTGGGTTTTATTCAAATTATTTGTTGCAATGATAATGATTGGGGTGATTCTTCTTATGATCTTGAAAATTTATTTAAGCCCCATGATGAATATGAGATTGATAATAATGTTTGCAATAATATTGAAAGTGGGTTTGGAAGAGTGTCAACTTTAGATCCCACATATTTGGAGAATGTTCAATCTTATGAAGTTTTTGATAAAAGTGGGTTTGGAGAGGTCATGACTTTAGTTAATGTTAATCCCACTATTTTGGAAGAGTGTCAACTTTGCATACATGTGGATCGTGTTAAGAATATGTTATGTGATAACTATATTGTTGAATTTGCTTATGATCCTACATGTAATTATTATGATAGAGTAAAATATGGTTGTAGAAATTTTCGTGTCACTAAATTACCTCTCGTTATGATGAGATTGATGTTGTTTCTTTCCCCTTCCTTGCACATGCTAGATCTAGCTTGTCTTGCTAATTTGTTTCCTTATAAAATGCCTATGCATAGGAAGTATGTTAGAGTTATATGTGATTCTCATATACTACATGATGCTCTCTTCGTGTTTCAATTGCTATCTTTCGTGTGAGCATCATTAAAATTATAGATGCCTGGCTAGGGGCGTTAAACGATAGCGCTTGTTGGGTGGCAACCCAATTTTATTTTTGTTCTTTACTTCTTGTTCCTGTTTAGTAATAAATAATTTATCTAGACTCTGTTATGATTGTGTTTTTTTATGTTTTAATTAGTATTTGTGCCAAGTAAAGCCATTAGGATCTTCTTGGGTGATTGTTGTTTGATCTTGCTGATAAAAACAGAAAGTATACACTCACGAAAATAATTTTAATTTTTTTACCACAAAGCGATAAAATACCAATTCCAACTAAAGTATATCAATATAAAAATTGTCCTGTTCATACTAATTTTTCATAACTTTTGGAGTTACAGAAGTATTCAAAACCTACAAATTGCTACAGACTGTTTTGTTTTTGACAGATTCTGTTTTTCGCGTGTTGTTTGCTTATTTTGATGAATCTATGGCTAGTATTGGGGAGTATGAACCATAGGGGAGTTGGAATACAGTAAGTTTAACACCAATATAAATAAAGAATGAGTTAATTACAGTACCTTAAGGTGGTGGTTTATTTTCTTATACTAACGGAGCTCACGAGATTTTTTGTTGAGTTTTGTGTTGTGAAGTTTTTAAGTTTTTGGGTAAAGATTTGATGGATTTTGGAACAAAGAGTGGCAAGAGCCTAAGATTGGGAATGCCCAAGGAACCCGAAGGTAAAATTCAAGGACAACCAAATGCCTAAGCTTGGGGATGCCCCGGAAGGCATCCCCTCTTTTGTCGTCGTCTATCGGTAACTTTACTTGAGGCTATATTTTTATTCACCACATGATATGTCTTTTGCTTGGAGCATCTTGTATGATTTGAGTCTTTGCTTTTTAGTTTACCACAATCATCCTTTCTGTACACACCTTTTGGGGGAGACACACATGAATCTGAATTTATTAGAATACTCTATGTGCGTCACTTATATCTTTTGAGCTAGATAATTTTGCTCTAGTGCTTCACTTATATCTTTTTAGAGCACAGTGGTAGTTTTATTTTATAGAAATTATTGATCTCTCATGCTTCACTTCTATTATTTTGAGAGTCTTTTAGAACAGCATGGTAATTTGCTTTGGTTATAAAATTAGTCCTAATATGATGGGCATTCAAGATGGGTATAATAAAAACTTCCATATAGAGTGCATTGAATACTATGAGAAGTTTGATACTTGATGATTGTTTTGAGATATGAAGATGGTGATATTAGAGTCATGCTAGTTGAGTAATTGTGAAATTGAGAAATACTTGTGTTGAGGTTTGCAAGTCCCGTAGCATGCACGTATGGTAACCGTTGTGTGACAAATTTGAAGCACGAGGTGTTTCTTTGATTGCCTTCCTAATGAGTGGCGGTCGGGGATGAGCGATGGTCTTTTCCTACCAATCTACCCCCCTAGGAGCATGCACGTAGTGCTTGGTTTTGATGACTTGTAGATTTTTGCAATAAGTATGTGAGTTCTTTATGACTAATGTTGAGTCCTTGGATTATACGCACTCTCACCCTTCCACCATTGCTAGCCTCTCTTGTGCCGCACAACTTTCACCGGTACCATAAACCCATCATTTACCTTCCTCAAAACAGCCACCACACCTACCTATTATGGCATTTCCATAGCCATTTCGAGATATATTGCCATACAACTTTCCATCGTTCCGTTTATTATGACACGCTTCATCATAGTCATATTGCTTTGCATGATCATGTAGTTGACATCGTATTTGTGGCATGGCCACCATTCATATTTTTTCATACATGTCACTCTTAATTCATTGCACATCTCGGTACACCGCCGGAGGCATTCACATAGAGTCATATTTTGTTCTAAGTATCGAGTATTAATTATTGAGTTGTAAGTAAATAAAAGTGTGATGATCTTCATTATTAGTGCATTGTCCTGTGTGAGGAAAGGATGATGGAGACTATGATTCCCCAATAAGTCGGGATGAGACTCCAGACCAAAAATAAAAAAAGAGAAAAAAGAGGCCATAAAAAAGGAGAAGGCCAAACAAAAAAAGAGAGAAAAAGACAGAAGGAGCAATGCTACTATCCTTTTTCCACACTTGTGCTTCAAAGTAGCACCATGATCTTCATGATAAAGAGTCTCTTATGTTGCCACTGTCATATACTAGTGGGAATTTTTCATTATAGAACTTGGCTTGTATATTCCAATGATGGGCTTCCTCAAATTTCCCTAGGTCTTCGTGAGCAAGCAAGTTGGATACACACCCACTCAGTTTCTTTTGTTGAGCTTTCATACACTTATAGCTCTAGTGCATCCGTTGCATGGCAATCCCTACTCACTCACATTGATATCTATTGATGGGCATCTCCATAGCCCATTGATACGCCTAGTTGATGTGAGACCATCTTCCGCTTTTTTTGTCTTCTCCACAACCACCATTCTATTCCACCTATAGTGCTATGTCCATGGCTCGCGCTCATATATTGCGTGAAAGTTGAAAAAGTTTGAGAATACTAAAGTATGAAACAATTGCTTGGCTTGTCATCGGGGTTGTGCATGATTGGAGCATTTTGTGTGACGAAAATGAAGCATAGCCAAACTATATGATTTTGTAGGGATGAGCTTTCTTTGGCTATGTTATTTTGAGAAGACATAATTGCTTGGTAAGTATGCTTGAAGTATTATTATTTTATGTCAATATTAAACTTCTGTCTTGAATCTTTCAGATCTGAACGTTCATGCCACAATAAAGAAAATTACATTGAAAAATATGTTAGGTAACATTCCACATCAAAAATTCTGTTTTTATCAATTACCTACTCGAGGACGAGCATGAATTAAGCTTGGGGATGCTTGATACGTCTCCAACGAATCTATAATTTTTGATTGTTCCATGCTATTATATTATCTGTTTTGGATGTTTAATGGGCTTTAATATGCTCTTTTATATTATTTTTGGGACTAACCTATCAACTGAAGGCCTAGTGCCAGTTTATGTTTTTTTGCCTATTTCAGTGTTTTGCAGAAAAGGAATACCAAATGGTATGAAACCTTCACGACGATCTTTCTTGGAACGAAAGCAATCCAAAAGACTTGGAGTTGAAGTCTGGAACTCCGCGAGGCGGCCACGAGGCCGGAGTGTGCGCCCAAGGGGGTAGGCGCCCCCCACCCTCATGGGCCCCACGGAGCTCCACCGACGTACTTCTTTCGCCTATATATACTCTTATACCCTAAAAACATCAGGGAGAGCCACGAAGCCACTTTTCCACCATCGCAACCTTCTGTACCCGTGAGATACCATCTTGGGGCCTTTTCCGGCGATCTGTCGGAGGGGGAATCGATCACGGAGGGCTTCTACATCAACACCATAGCCTCTCCGATGATGTGTGAGTAGTTTACCACAGACATTCGGGTCCATAGTTATTAGCTAGATGACTTCTCTCTCTTTGGTTCTCAATACAAAGTTCTCCTTGATGTTCTTGGAGATCTATTTGATGTAATAATTTTTGCGGTGTGTTTGCCGAGATTCAATGAATTGTGGATTTGTGATATTTGGTTCTTCTCCGAATTCTTATATGCATGATTTTATATCTTGCCAGTCTCTTCGAATTATCAGTTTAGTTTGGCCTACTAGATTGATCTTTCTTGCAATGGGAGAAGTGCTTAACTTTGGGTTCAATCTTGTAGTGTCCTTCCCCAGTGACAGCAGGGGCAGCAAGGCACATATTGTATTGTTGCCATCGAGGATAAAAAGATGGGGTTTATATCATATTGCTTGAGTTTATCCCTCTACATCATGTCATCTTGCTTAATGCATTACTCTGTTCTTATGAACTTAATACTCTAGATGCATGCTGGATAGCGGTCGATGTATGGAGTAATAGTAGTAGATGCAGATTCGTTTCGGTATACTTGACATGGACGTGATGCCTATATTCATGATCATTGCCTAGATATTCTCATAAATATGCGCTCTTCTATCAATTGCTCGGCAGTAATTTGTTCACCCACCGTAATATATGCTATCTTGAGAGAAGCCACTAGTGAAACCTATGGCCCGAGGGTCTATTTTCCATCATATAATCTTCTATTTTACATCATATAAGTTTCCAATCTACAATTCTAGTTTCCTATTTATTTTATTTTGCAATCTTTACTTTCCAAACTATACAACGAAAATACCAAAAACATTTATCTTACTATCTTTATTAGATCTCACTTTTGCGAGTGACCATGAAGGGATCGACAACCCCTTTATCGCGTTGGTTGCAAGGTTCTTGATTGTTTGTGCAGGTACTAGGTGACTTGCGTGTTATCTCCTATTGGATTGATACCTTGATTCTCAAAAACTGAGGGAAATAGTTAAGCTACTTTGCTGCATCACCCTTTCCTCTTCAAGGGAAAACCAAAGCATGCTCAAGAGGTAGCAGGGATTCCTATAGGCAGTTGGCTCTGATACCAACTTGTGACGCCCCCGATTCAATCATACACTAATCATACACACAAACGTGAATGATCAAGATCAGGGACTCACAGAAATATATCACAACACAACTCTAGACACAAATTAAAATAATACAAGCTTTATATTAATAGACAGGGGCCTCGAGGGCTCGAATACAAATGCTCAATCATAGACAAGTCAGCGGAAGCAACAATATTAGGGTACAGACATAAGTTAAACAAGGTGCCATAAGATGGCTAGCACAAACTGGGATACAGATCAAAGAGGCGCATGCCTCCTGCTTGGGACCTCCTAACTACTCCTTGAAGCCGAACTCCCCGTAGAAATATCCTCGGGATCCTCTGGCTCCTGTACTCCATCAACTGGTTGCAACAAGTGAGAAAAATGGAAAAAGGGGGGAAAGAGGGAGCAAAGCAACAGTGAGTATTCATCCAAAGTACTCGCAAGCAAGGATCTACACTATATGCATTGGTATCAATGAAATGGGTAGTATCTATGGACTAAACTGCAGAATGCCAGAATAAGAGGGGGATAGCTAGTCCTATTGAAGACTACGCTTCTGGCAGCCTCCATCTTGAAGCATATAGAAGAGAGTAGCTGGTAAGTTCACCAAGTATCATCGCACAGCATAATCCTACCCGGCGATCCTCTCCTCGTCGCCCTGTGAGAGAGCGACCACTTGGTTGTATTTGGCACTTGAAAGGGTGTGTTTTATTAAGTATCCGGTTCTAGTTGTCATAACGTCGAGGTACAACTCCGGGCCGCCCTTTTACCGAGGAACACGTCTATTCGAATATATCAATTTCCCTGCAGGGGTGCACCACATTACCCAACACGCTCGATCCCTCTGGACGAACACACTTTCCTGGGTTATGCCCGGCCTCGGAAGATCAACACGTCGCAGCCCCACCTATACTCAATAGAGAGGTCAGCACGCCGGTCTAAATCCTAAGCACGCAGGGGTCTGGGCCAATCGCCCATTGCACACCTGCATGTTGTGTACGCGGCCGGTGAGCAGACCTAGCAACCTCCATTACAAAGGAAGTTGAGTTACGCGGTCCGCGTGTGCCGCTCAGTCGCTGACGTTAAGAAGAGCTTTGGCTGATATCACGACGTCGAGTGCCCATAACTATTCCCGCGTAGTTGGTTAGTGCGTATAGGCTCATAGCCAAACTCAGATCAAATACCAACATCTCGTTAAGTGTGTTAATTGATTTAACCGGGGACGCCGACCAGGGGCCAGGCCCACCTCTCACCTAGGTGGTCTCAACCAGCCCTGTCACTCCACCACAAAGTAACAGTTGGGGGCCATCGAGAATGCATGCCCACTACTACCGGGATGGAACCACTTGTCCTTTCAGCCCCCACATCGGAATCACTTGCGGGTACCCTACGAGCCGACCCAACTTTAGTCACCACATGTATCATATAATATGTACGTAAGTATATACCCGTGATCACCTCCCGAGTGATCACGGCCCGGTAGTATAGCAATGGCAGACGGACAAGAATGTAGGGCCACTGATGGAATACTAGCATCATATACTAAGCAATTAGGATTGCAAGTAAGGGTAACAACTGTCGCAACAATGACAGGCTACGCAGCAGAATAGGATTAACCGAAAGCAGTAAGATGCTACACTACTCTAATGCAAGCAGTAGAGAGAAGGAATAGGCGATATCGGGTTGATCAAGGGGGGGGGCTTGCCTAGAAGCTTTGTTGCACATGAAGAATGGTCATCGGTGTTGTAGTCGTACTCAGTGGCATCAGCGCCGGTCTCGGGTCTACGGGAGAAGAAGAGGGGAGAGAAACAGTAAATACGGAGCAAACAAAGCATCACAAAATATAACAAGGCAATACGCGATGCCAGGGTGATCTAATGCAGGGATAGGTGATACCAGCGAAGGGGGAAAACATCCGGGAAAGTATTCTCGGCGTTTCGCGCTTTCGGACAGATGAAACGGAGGTGGATTGTTGCATGTTCACTATGCTACGGACGTGCAATGGACGAATAGACTATGTATTTGGATTCGTCTCGTCGTTCTGAGCAACTATCATGTACAAAGTATTTTCATCCGAGTTACGGATTACTTCCTATGAATTTCCAAAGTTTTAGCTATTTTCAAGATTTACTGAAATTTGGCTAAGTCTGAGAATCCCTCAGTTCGAACATCATTTAGCTGTTTTCCGAAGGCTATAGCTAGTGTTCTACTCATCCTATGGAGTAGTGTCTTATATCAATCTCGGTCAATTTTCTGTGATCTACATGACAATATCAAGTGCAGCTATGTTAGCATCCATTTGCTTGTTCAAATATTTGTTTGAAAAGTGCTACTGCATCATTTCTATTTTTCTGATCTCTGTTAACACAACAAAGCAATTTGTGATTTTCTTTGCATTTAATCCATACATCAAATGGATTTGGTCCAGTGGGTTAAAATGAAGTTTTTCGAGTGTACTATCTGCTCATATAAATTTTACTCATGTTAACCATCATTTAATCGCTGTTTAGGGACTACACAGAGGGTTAGTAAACATAGCAGCAACAAAGCTAGCTACTGCAACAGTAACATTCAGTTACTGTAGCAGAGCAGCAGAGGTGGGTGTGGCTGCACACACACTGCACGCACACACCACACATGCGTGCACCCACGCACACGGGCGCGCCGGTGGCCACGACGCTGGCTAGGGGCGCAGTGCACGAGTGGCAGCGACGGCGGTAGAGGTGGTGGTGGTGCTAGGCAGCGGCAGCAGCAGCATGGGCAGTAGTGACCGCGGCCAAGCAGCAGCGGCGCACCCATGGCTGGCCGGCATGGTCAGAGAGCAGGGGGGCTAGGGCGCTGGGGGTGAGCAATGACGAGGCATGTGACAGCGGACAGGGGCCGGCCATGGCAGCAATAGTAGTGCTGCTGCAGAAGCAGCAGAAGGAGAGGCCGGCCAGCGCAGCCTGTGGTGCGGGTGGCCGCCACTGGAGCGGGAGGCGGCGACGCAGGTGGGCGGCAGCACTCGAAGGCGTGTGGCAGAGGCGGGGTGCGAGGAGCGGGTGCGCGCCTAGGCGCGACCCAGGAGCGGCGTGCTTGGCCGCGGATGCGGCCAGGGGCGCGGGGACCACGAGCTCGCGGGAGCTCCGGTGCGATGTGATGTGGCGGCCTACGGTGCAAGGTAAAAAGAAGGGGGGAGGAGGGGGTTTGGTCGTGTTGCTCACAGCGAGGCCGAAGAAGAACTCGAGGAGGTTGGGGTTGCCCCGTAGCGGTTGAATCGGGCGAGAGAAGTACGACGACTATGGGTGAAGACGATGGTCGATGGCGAGTGTGCAGGGCCTTCTATGTCCAGTCCAGTCGGCGTAGGCGTCTGATACGTCTCCAACGTATCTATAACTTCTTATTGTTTCATGCTATCATATTATCTATTTTGGATGTTTAATGTGCTTTAGTTTACATTTTTATATTATTTTTGGGACTAACCTACTAACCAAAGGCCCAGTGAAAATTGTTGTTTTTTTGCCTATTTCAGTATTTCGTAGAAAAGGAATATCAAACGGAATCCAAATGGAATGAAACCTTCGGGAGAGTTATTTTTGGAACAAACGTGATCCAGGAGACTTGGAGTGGACGTCAAGAAAGAAGCAAGGAGGCCACGAGGCAGGGAGGCGCACCCAGGGGAGGTAGGCGCGCCCCCACCCTCATGGGCCCCTCGCAGCTCCACCAACGTACTTCTTCCACCTATATATACCCATATACCCCGAAAACATCCAAGAGCACCATGAAACCCTATTTCCACCACCGCAACCTTCTATACCTGTGAGATCCCATCTTGGGGCCTTTTCCGACGCTCCGCCGGAGGGGGAATCAATCATGGAGGGCTTCTACATCAACACCATAGCCTCTCTGATGATGTGTGAGTAGTTTACCACAGACCTTCGGGTCAATAGTTATTAGCTAGATGGCTTCTTCTCTCTCTTTGGATCCCAATACAAAGTTCTCCTCGATTCTCTTGGAGATCTATTCGATGTAATTCTTTTTGCGGTGTGTTTGTCGAGATCCGATGAATTGTGAGTTTATGATCAAGATTATCTATGAACAATATTTGATTCTTCTCTGAAATCTTTTATGCATGATTTAAATATCTTGGCAAGTCTCTTCGAATTATCAGTTTGTTTTGGCCTACTAGATTGATTGTTCTTGCAATGGGAGAAGTGCTTTGCTTTGGGTTCAATCTTGCGGTGTTCTTTCCCAGTGACAGTAGGGGCAGCAAGGCACGTATTGTATTGTTGCCATCGAGGATAAAAAGATGGGGTTTATATCATATTGCTTGAGTTTATCCCTCTACATCATGTCATCTTGCTTAATGCGTTACTCTGTTCTTATGAACTTAATACTCTAGATGCATGCTGGATAGCGGTCGATGTGTGGAGTAATAGTAGTAGATGCAGAATCATTTCGGTCTACTTGTCGCGGACGTGATGCCTATATACATGATCATGCCTAGATATTCTCATAAGTATTCGCTTTTCTATCAATTGCTCAACAGTAATTTGTTCACCCACCGTAGAATTTTCTATCTTGAGAGAAGCCACTAGTGAAACCTATGGCCCCCGGGTCTATCTTCCATCATATGATTTTCCTATCAACTTGTTATTTCTATTACCGTTTATTTTGCAATCTTTAATTTCCAATCTATACAACAAAAATACCAAAAATATTTATCTTATTATCTCTATCATATCTCACTCTCATAAATGACCGTGAAGGGATTGACAACCCCTTTATCGCGTTGGTTGCGAGGTTCTTGTTTGTTTGTGCAGGTACTAGGTAACTTGTGTGTTATCTCCTACTGGATTGATACCTTGGTTCTCAAAAACTGAGGGAAATACTTACGCTACTGTTCTGCATCACCTTTCCTCTTCAAGGGAAAACCAACACATGCTCAAGAGGTAGTAGCGTCGTGCTCGGCGAGGTAGTGCACCAAGACACACTGGAGCGGCGATGGGCAACAAGGGGCACGGCTGTGCCGAGGAGGCGGTGATGGCGAAGCTCGGCAGTGTGCGAGGAAGGAGAACGCGACACGAGGGGGAGGGGATTATGAGGCTAGGGTTTGCCGGGCGTCGAGGGAAGGGGGGTGTCTTGTAGG
>NC_041382.1:407347050-407369159 GCF_002162155.2 Triticum dicoccoides | reverse complement strand
GTGGCCACGATCGGCCATGGTGCTGTGAATGAGGTGCCACGATCCCCTATGAACAGGAGGAGGAAGAAAACAAGGGCGATTTGGGCTGGGCTGCCACTATAAACTTACGACCCAAATAGCATAGTAGGTTTCAACTGTTTACCCCTTTTCTAATTTCTTTTATAATGCTTCAACTCTGTTTCCTATTTCTTTTTGCTAGCCTTGCTTAGAATGAAACTTTGCAGATAAATTCTAGTCAACACTACATGGTTTCACAAAAAGTTTGAGGTAAATTGGAACTGTTCAAATTTACCTTCGAATTTAAATATGTTTATTTAATGTTGGCTACTATTTTAAATAGGTTAAGGTTAGTTCATTATTCCAAAAGATGTCGGTTCCTACATGACAATTACCTAATGAATATTTGCAACTCGTCGAACATTTTTGTTTTATAGTTTGCAAAAAAAATTGACATGCAATTTAATTATGAATTCAAACTAGGTTTTGATCAAGTGAGGTTTAGCCAAATAATTGTGATGACATGGCATCATTAGTGTGTGGTTACTATAACTTAATTATCCGAGCGTCACAATTATCCTCCACTACAAGAAATCTCGTCTCGAGATTTAAGAGGTAGAGTTAAGCAGAAGGAATTGGTTACGAAATTCGAACGAGTCTTCTCAGTCTTGGTTGCTCTTCTCGAAGAGGTCAATCCATTACGTTGATGTCTTCATTCCTCTGCTTTCGTAATGGCTACGGAAATGCCGTAATAGGTAGGTATGGTGGCTGTTTTGAGGAAGGTATATGGTGGGTGTATGATACCAGCGAAAAGTGCATGGTATTAGAGAGGCTAGCAATGGTGGAAGGGTGAGAGTGCGTATAATACATGGACTCAACATTAGTCATAAAGAACTCACATACTTATTGCAAAAATCTACAAGTTATCAAAGCGGAGTATTACACGCATGCTCCTAGGGGGATAGATTGGTAGGAAAAGGCCATCGCTCTTCCCCGACTGCCACTCATAAGGAAGACAATCAATAAATAAATCATGCTCCGACTTCGTCACATAATGGTTCACCATACATGCATGATATGGGAATCACAAACTTCAACACAAGTATTTCTCAAATTCACAACTACTCAACTAGCATGACTCTAATATCACCATCTCCATATCTCAAAACAATTATCAAGTATCAAACTTCTCATAGTATTCAATGCACTTGTATGAAAGTTTTTATTATTGCCATGTTGTTCTAAAGGACTCTCAAAATAATATAAGTGAAGAATGAGAGAACAATTATTTCTATAAAATAAAGCCACCGCCATGCTCTAAAAGATACAAGTGAAGAACTAGAGCAAAAACTATATAGCTCAAAAGGTATAAGTGAAGCACATAGAGTATTCTAATAAATTCCAAAGCGTGTGAGTCTCTCTCGAAAGGTGTGTACAGAAAGGATGATTGTGGTAAACTAAAAATCAAAGACTCAAATCATACAATACGCTCCAAGCAAAACACATATCATGTGGTGAATAAAAATATAGCTCCAAGTAAAGTTACCGATAGACGAAGACGAAAGAGGGGATGCCTTCCGGGGCATCCCCAAGCTTAGGCTTTTTGGTGTCCTTGAATTTTATCTTGGGGTGCCATGGGCATCCCCAAGCTTAGGCTCTTGCGACTCCTTGTTCCATAATCCATCAAATCTTTACCCAAAACTTGAAAACTTCACAACACAAAACTCAAAATAGAAAATCCCGTGAGCTCCGTTAGCAAAAGAAAACAAAACACAACTTCAAGGTACTGTAATGAACTCATTCTTGATTTATATTGGTGTTAAACCTACTGTATTCCAACTTCTCTATGGTTTATAAACTCTTTTACTAGCCATAGATGCATCAAAATAAGCAAACAACACACGAAAAACAGAATCTGTCAAAAACAGAACAGTCTGTAGTAATCTGTAGCTAACGCAAACTTCTGGAACCCCCAAAATTCTAAAATACATTGCTGGACGTGAGGAATTTATCTATTAATCATCTGCAAAAATAATTAACTAAATATCACTTTCCAAGTAAAAATGACAGCAGTTCTCGTGAGCGCTAAAGTTTCTGTTTTTACAGCAAGATCAAAAAGACTTTCCCCAAGTCTTCCCAACGGTTCTACTTGGCACAAACACTAATTAAACACAAAAAACACAACCAAAACAGAGGATAGATAAAGTATTTATTACTAAACAGGAGCAAAAATCAAGGAATAAAAATAAAATTGGGTTGCCTCCCAACAAGCGCTATCGTCTAACGCCCCTAGCTAGGCATAAAAGCGAAGATAGATCTAGGTATTGCCATCTCTTAATTTTTTTGCGGAGTCATGCTCGAATCCGGGAGGTTCTTTATGTTTCCCTTCATATTCGGAAATATTTAAATCTAAAGAGTCCAACCACTTATTACAAAGAGTGATCAACATGTTCATGCGGTGAAGATTCCTGCTAACAATCTTAAGAGGTTCAAGAGATTTTTGTAATATTTTTGTTACTTCGCAAATTTTCTCAAAAACTTGGGTTTCTTCCTGGGTATGATGAGGCACCTTTTGTTGAGGTAGTGTTCCCACTATTCCCTCTATAATTTCATGCGCAATAACAGGATCAATTTCAATAAAATTTCCTTTGGCAACGCAGTCCAAGAGTTGTCTATGAGACATATTTAGTCCAACATAAAAATTGCGAAGCAAAATTCTAAAATTCACCTCTAGGGTGCAATTACGATAAGATTCCATCATCCTAAACCAAGCATATTTTAAGTTTTCTCCTTGTCTTTGTTTGAAGTGAAGAACCTCAAACTCAGGAGACAAAGGAGCGGATAAAGGACTAGCCATAACGACAAAGCAAGCGGAAAAGAGGCGAACGGAAAGAGAGAGGGGAAAAGAGAGGGCAAATAAAATGTAAAGGGTGAAGTGGGGGAGAGGAAAACGAGAGGCAAATGTCAAATAATGTAATGCAAGGGATAATGGTTTGTGATGGGTACTTGGTATGTCTTGACTTGGCGCAAATCTCCCCGGCAACAGCGCCAGAAATCCTTCTTGCTACCTCTTCAGCAATGCGTTGGTTTTCCCTTGAAGAGGAAAGGGTGATGCAGTAAAGTAGCGTAAGTATTTCCCTCAATTTTTGAGAACCAAGGTATGAATCCAGTAGGAGATCACTCTCAAGTCCCACGCACCTACACAAACAAATAAGAACCTCGCAACCAACGCGATAAAGGGGCTGTCAATCCCTTCACGGTCACTTACGAGAGTGAGATTTGATAGATATGATAAGATAATATTTTTGGTATTTTTATGATAAAGAGATATAAAAGATGCAAAGTAAAATAAATAGCAATAGATACAACTAAGTATTGGAATATTAATATGATAGAAGATAGACCCGGGGGCCATAGGTTTCACTAGTGGCTTCTCTTAAGAGCATACGTATTACGGTGGGTAAACGAATTACTGTCGAGCAATTGATAGAATTGAGCATAGTTATGAGAATATCTAGGTATGATCATGTATATAGGTATCACGTCCGAGACAAGTTGACCGAAATGGTTCTGCATCTACTACTATTACTCCACACATAGACCGCTATCCAGCATGCATCTAGAGTATTAAGTTCAAGAGAACAGAGTAATGCTTTAAGTAAGATGACATGATGTAGAGGGATAAACTCATGCAATATGCTATAAACCCCATCTTTTTATCCTCGATGGCAACAATACAATACATATCGGTTCCCTTTCTGTCACTGGGATCGAACACCGCAAGATTGAACCCAAAGCTAAGCACTTCTCCCATTGCAAGAAAGATCAATCTAGTAGGCCAAACCAAACTGATAATTCAAAGAGACTTGCAAAGATAAACCAATCATACATAAAAGAATTCAGAGGAGAATCAAATATTGTTCATAGATAATCTGGATCATAAACCCACAATTCATCAGACATCGACAAACACACCGCAAAAGAACATTACATCGAATAGATCTCCAAGAAAATCGAGGAGAACTTTGTATTGAGATCCAAAGAGAGAGAAGAAGCTATCTAGCTAATAACTATGGACCCGTAGGTCTGAAGTAAACTACACATCACCGAAGAGGCCATGGAGTTGATGTTGAGGCCCTCCGTGATCGATGCCCCCTCCGGTGGAGCTCCGAAAAAGGCCCCAAGATGGGATCTCTCGGGTACAGAAGGTTGCGGCGGTGGAATTAGGTTTTCGTGGTGCTCCTGGATGTTTGGGGGGTACGTGGATATATATAGGAGGAAGAAGTACGTCGGTGGAGGAACGGAGGGCCCACAAGGGTGGAGGGCGCGCCCAGGGGGGTAGGCACGCCCCTGCCTCGTGCCTTCCTCCCTTGTTTCTTGGCGCACACTCCAAGTCTCCTGGATCATGTTCGTTGAGAAAATCACGTTCCCGAAGGTTTCATTCCATTTGGACTCCATTTGACATTCCTTTTCTTCGAAACCCTAAAATAGGCAAAAAAAAATAGCAATTTTGGCTGGGCCTCTGATTAGTAGGTTAGTCCCAAAAATGATATAAAAGTGTAAAATAAAGCCCATTAACATCCAAAATAGATAATACTATAGCATGGAGCAATCAAAAATTATAGATACGTTGGAGACGTATCATGGACCAATAGGCAAAGTTCTCGTCCATCGGTGGCTACCGGAATGTCATCAACAATAGTAACATGGTCTTGCTGACATAATTGTACTCTGAGGTGCTTACATAAGCACGAGAATATTACTGCTTAGATCATATATATCACCAGAAAGGTCAAACCAAACAATGGAACGGAAAATATGATTATCTAATTAAACCAAGCAATGGAAAAGGAAAATGTGTTTAAACACATATTTTAGGGATATATCCTTCCCAGGGGCAAGCAGAGCATGATAACCATGCCATGATATGAAGTAGAAAACCCTTTAGGTGAGGGGAGAGAAATTTCATGACATTACCCATACAATGGTGTTTGGATAATTGAGTAGGAAAATTTAGCATTGTGCTTCAAGTGTTTTTATTAAAAATCGGGGTACCACATACATGCTTAGAGATAGCATCGGCACGGTCTTCAAGTAAAGGTCAGACTTGGATACTCAAAGGATTCATCAGGAACAACTTATATAATAAGTCTTACAATTTCCTCATGGAAGAATGGCTAACCTTGGTAAAGAGGATACTATATCAATAGGTCATCCGGCCAGGTGTGCTAGGCATGACATCATCTTACTGGGTCATATAAAGACCAATGTTATAACTCTTGGAAATATGTTCCAACCATCATATCTGACCAAGATTCAGATCTGATTGGTGTTAGGTTACCTCAGACTCAACATGCTTGAGAAGAAAAGGTGCGACATAATAGACGAGATGACATTGTTAGATTCTCGGAAATGAACTATGGAGGTGAGTTCTGAAACAAGATTTCATCATTAAACCAAGGAAAGGGGTGAGGGGTGGCTTGTGGACTCAAAGACAATTCCTCGAGATTTCCAAAAATATGGATTCACACAATTAAGTGAACAAGGTGATAGCATTGGACACACCGAAGTATATAATGAGTTATGTTCGATGAGAACATCCACAATTAAATATTGAACAAAAATGCACCTGGAAACATGGACCAAGTAGGACGATCAAAGTTAGAATGGTGATTTGAAACTATCGTCCATTCACTTCAAAACAATAGAGTTGCTAGAGATATTAAATTCTCACAATAGAGATCACTCAACACGGGGCCAAGAAAGAATGGTGATGGCGAGAAGCATCACTGCATCAAGAATTTCTTAAGAGGTGGTGAAATTCTCACAACATTCTTGACATACAAGTCAGTAATACTCCAAGGTAGAATCATAACATAAGTTGGATAAAAAGGACCTCTAGGTACAACACAAAACAGGAACAAGTTTGTGTTGGGGGGAGGCAAGAATGTTGTCAATGATAACACAAATCATGGAGGGGCAAGGATGGTATTCTCATCAAGAATTCAATTGGTATCCTGGAAGGAGTCAAAATGTTGATGATGATCACGACAAATTTTGTTGAGAGGCTCCATGAAGATGCAATCGCTCGGCGACGACATCAAGCCAAGGGAATTGTGAATCAAAAGGCTATTATAACCATAGATAAGATTCCATCTCAGAATTCAGAGTTGTCTCTCAAGACAAACAATATGATGGTGAAAGTTTGATGTAAGCTTAGAGCATTGTCGGGATTGTGTCCCGAGGATGAAGGACATAGGTAGAATGGTTAAGCAGTCAGCCTGACGATGATGGTGTAGTCAATCAGCTGGGAATGATATGATCGAGTACAAACTCGTAAGCAATGAAGATTACTAAGAGTTGTTGAATTGCAGTGCAGACTCGATTCAGCTGGCGGTGTCTAGATTCCGCAAAATGGCTTGAGGCCATGAAATTTGAGATGGGATCCATTTATGATAACAAAGTGTGGACTTTGGTTGACTTGACCGATGATCGGCAAGCCATAGAGAATAAATGGATCTTCAAGAAGAAGACTGACGCTGACGGTAATGTTACTGTCTACAAAGCTTGACTTGTTGCGGAAGGTTTTTGACAAGTTCAAGGAGTTGACTACGATGAGACCTTCTCACCCGTAGCGATGCTTAAGTCCGTCCGAATCATGTAGCAATTGCCGCATTTTATGATTACGAAATTTTGGCAAATGGATGTCAAAACTGCATTCCTTAATGGATACCTTAAAGAAGAGTTGTATATGGTGCAACCAGAAGGTTTTGTCGATCCAAAAGGCACTAACAAAGTGCGTAAGCTCCAGCGATCCATTTATGGACTGGTGCAAGCATCTCGGAGTTGGAATATACACTTTGATAGTGTGATCAAAGCATATGGTTTTTACAGACTTTTGGAGAAGCCTGTATTTACAAGAAAGTGAGTGGGAGCTCCGTAACATTTCTGATATTATATGTGGATGACATATTGTTTATTGGAAATGATACCGAATTTCTGAATAGCATAAAAGGATACTTGAATAAGAATTTTTCAATTAAAGACCTCGGTGAAGCTGCTTATATATTGGGCATCAAGATCTATAGAGATCGATCAAGACGCTTAATTGGACTTTCACAAAGCACATACCTTGATAAAGTTTTGAAGAAGTTCAAAATGGATCAAGCAAAGAAAGGGTTGTTGCCTGTGTTACAAGGTGTGAAGTTGAGTAAAGACTCCAAACCCGACCACGGCAGAAAATAGAAAGAGAATGAAAAGTCATTCCCTATGCCTCAGTCATAGATTCTATAAAGTATGGTATGCTATGTACCAGAACTATTGTATACCTTAGCATGATTTTGGCAAGGGAGTACAATAGTGATCTAGGAGTAGATCACTGGACAGCGGTAAAAATTATCCTTAGAGGACTAAGGAAATATTTCTCAGTTATGGAGGTGATAAAAGAGTTGATCGTAAAGAGTTACGTCGATGCAAGCTTTTGCCACCAATCTAGATGACTCTAAGTCTTGATCTAGATACATATTGAAAGTGGGAGAAATTAGCTAGATAGCTCCGTGCAGAGTATTGTAGACGTAGAAATTTGCAAAATACATACGGATCTGAATGTTGCCGAGCCATAGACTAGACTTCTGTCACAAGCAAAACTTGATCACTCTTTGGGTGTTAATCACATACCGATGTGAACTAGATTATTGACTCTAGTAAACCTTTTTGGTATTGGTCACATGAAGATGTGAACTAATCACATAAAGATGTGAACTATTGGTGTGAAATCACATGACGATGTGAACTAGATTATTGACTCTAGTGCAAGTGGGAGACTGAAGGAAATATGCCCCAGAGGCAATAATAAAGTTGTTATTTATATTTCCTTATATCATGATAAATGTTTATTATTCATGCTAGAATTGTATTAACTGGAAACTTAGTACATGCGTGAATACATAGACAAACAGAGTGCCACTAGTATGCCTCTACTTGACTAGCTCGTTAATCAAAGATGGTTAAGTTTCCTAACCATAGACATGAGTTGTCATTTGATAAACGAGATCATATCATTAGAGAATGATGTGATTGACATGACCCATCCGTTAGCTTAGCACTATGATCGTTTAGTTTATTGCCATTGCTTTCTCCATAACTTATACATGTTCCTATGACTATGAGATTATGCAACTCCCGAATACCGGATGAACACTTAGTGTGCTATCAAATGTCACAACGTAACTGGGTGATTATAAAGATTCTCTACAGGTGTCTCCGATGGTGTTTGTTGAGTTTGCATAGATCGAGATTAGGATTTGTCACTCCGATTGTCGGAGAGGTATCTCTAGGCCCTCTCGGTAATGAAGATCACTATAAGCCTTGCAAGCAATGTAACTAATGAGTTAGTTGCGGGATGGTGCATTACGGAACGAGTAAAGAGACTTACCGGTAACGATATTGAACAAGGTATGATGATACCGACGATTGAATCTCAGGCAAGTAACATACCGATGACAAAGGGAACAACATATGTTGTTATGCGGTTTGACCGATAAAGATCTTCGTAGAATATGTAGGAACCAATGTGAGCATCCAGTTTCCGCTATTGGTTATTGACCGGAGATGAGTCTCGGTCATGTCTACATAGTTCTCGAACCCGTAGGGTCCACACGCTTAACATTCGATGACGATCGGTATTATGAGTTTATGTGTTTTGATGTACTGAAGGTAGTTCGGAGTCCCGGATGAGATCATGGACATGACGAGGAGTCTCAAAATGGTCGAGACATAAAGATTGATATATTATTGGATGACTATATTCAGACACAGGAATGATTCCGAGAACATAAAGATTGATATATTGGGTGGCGGCGCGCGAAGGCGAGTGGCGGAGGCAGGGCGCACATCTGTGCGCGACCTAGGAGCAGCGTGCTCGACCGCGGACGCGACTAGGGGCGCGGGGAGCACGCCCACAATGCAGTGACCGCGAGCTCGCGGGAGCTCGAGCGCGAGGTGATGCGGCGGCCTACGGTGCAAGGTAAAAATAAGTGGGAAGGAGGAGGCTTGGTCGTGTTGCTCACAGCGAGGCCGAAGAAGAACTCGAGGAGGTTGGGGCTACCCCGTAGCGGCTGAATCGGGCGAGCGAAGCATGACGACTGTGGGTGAAGACGACAGTCGATGGCGAGCGTGCAGGTCCTTCTATGTCCAGTCCAGTCGGCGTAGGCGTCGGGCTCGGCGAGGTGGTGCTCCAAGACACACTGGAGCAGTGAGGGGCAACAAGGGCCATGACTGTGCCGAGGAGGCGGCAATGGCAAAGCTTGGCAGTGTGCGAGGAAGGAGAAAGTGGCGCGAGGGGGAGGGGATTATGAGGCTAGGGTTCGCCGGGCGTCGGGGGGTGGGGGCGTCTTGTAGGCGGACATGGGGCCGGATCGTTGGCACGTGGCCACGGCCGGGCCTGGTGCTGTGGATGAGGTGCCACGATCCCCTATGAACAGGAGGAGGAAGAAAACAAGGGGGATTTGGGCTGGGCTGCCACTGTAAACTTACGACCCAAATAGCATAGTAGGTTTGAACTGTTTACCCCTTTTCTAATTTCTTTTATAATGCTTCAACTCTGTTTTCTGTTTCTTTTTGCTAGCCTTGCTTAGTATGAAAGTTTGCACATAAATTCTAGTCAACACTACAGGGTTTCACAATAAGTTCGAGGTAAATTGGAACTGTTCAAATTTACTTTTGAATTTAAATATGTTTATTTAATGTTGGCTACTGTTTTAAATAGGTTAAGGTTATTTCATTATTCCAAAAGATGTTGGTTCCTACATGACAATTACCTAGTGAATATTTGCAACTCATCGAACATTTTTGTTTTGCAAAAATAAAATTTTGACATGCAATTTAATTATGAATTCGAACTAGGTTTTGATCAAGTGAGGTTTAGCTAAATAATGGTGATGACATGGCATCATTAGTGTGTGGTTACTATAGCTTAATCATTCGGGCGTCACACCTATTTTGGCACCTTTTACGTATGGCTAGGCATGTTTTGAACCGTATCCAGGAGAGGGTGGTCGCACATGATAAGTATTTTGAGTGCAAGGAGGATACCCTTGAAAAGATTGTCCTCTCTTCTTATCAGAAATGCAATGCAGCTATTCAGATGCTTGCATACGGAGTTCCCGGTGATCTCATTGATGGATACGTCCGTATGAGCGAGTCCACATGCCTAGAGTCCATGTATAGGTTCTGCAAGGCTGTGATAGTAGTGTCTGGCCCTGAGTACTTGAGACAGCCAAATGCTACGGATACAACCTGCTTGTTGGCGATGGATGGCAGCAGAGACTTTCCGGGGATGCTTGGTAGCATAGATTGTATGCACTGAGAGTGGAAGAACTTTCCTTCTGCTTGGCAGGGCTGGTATAGGGGCCATGTCAAAGCTTGCACGTTCATACTCGAGGCCGTGACTTCACAAGATCTCTGGATTTGGCACTCTTTCTTTGGCATGGCCGGATCTCACAATGATATCAACGTGCTTCAATGCTCTCCAGTGTTTTCAAGGCTTGTCGAAGGCAACTGCCTAGAGGTCAATGTTAACATCAATGGCCCCAACTACAACAAAGGATACTATCTAGCTGACGGTATCTATCCTCAGTGGACTACTCCGGTGAAGACAATCTCCAACCGTGTAGGTGTTGGTGAACATAGTATTTCAAAAAAATTCCTACGATCATGCAAGATCTATCTAGGATAAGCATAGCAACGAGCAGGGAGAGTGTGTCCACGTACCCTCATAGACCGAAAGCGGAAGCATTTAGTAACGCGGTTGATGTAGTCGAACGTCTTCGTGATCCAACCAATCCAAGTACCGAACATACGACACCTCCGCGTTTGGCACATGTTCAGCTCGATGACGTCCCTCGAGCTCTTGATCCAGTTGAGGCTGAGGGAGAGTTCCGTCAGCACGACGGCGTGGTGGCTGTGATGATGAAGTTACTGGCGCAGGGCTTCGCCTAAGCACTACGAGGATATGACCCAAGTGTGTAACTGTGGAGGGGGGCACCGCACACGGCTAAGAGAAACTTGTGTGTCCTAGGGGTGCCCCCCTCCCACGTATATAGAGGGGGGAGGAGGAGGCCGGTCTAGAGAGGGCACACGCCATGGGGATTCCAACTACGATTCCCAATCCTAGTTGGAGTCCCCTTCCATCCAAGAGAGGGAGAAGGAGGGAAGGAGGAAAAGGGGAGAAGGAAAGAGGGGGCACCCCCCTAGTCCAATTCGGACTGGCCATGGGGGGGCACGGCCTCCCTTGTGACCCTCCTCTCCTTTCCACTAGGGCCCATGAAGGCCCATGAACTTCCCGGAAGGGGGGGGGGCGGTAACCCCCGGTACTCTAAAACTTACCCGAAACGACCCGAACCATTCCGGTGTCCGAATGTAACCTTCCAATATATGAATCTTTACGTCTCGACCATTTCGAGAATCCTCATCATGTCTGTGGTCTCATCCGGGACTCCGAACAAACTTCGGTTCATCAAAACACGAAACTCATAATACAAATCGTCATCGAACATTAAGCGTGCAGACCCTTCGTTCTGACCAAACGTTCTATTCCCCGTGGATCCAAGTCCACTGCTTCTGTCGGGAAGTATCCCAGATACTCTTTTCTTTCCTTGGTGCAATACTGTGAAAAATGTCCTCCTTCTCCACATGAATAACATGCATTGGAGTAAAATCTGTTGAGGCTTTCTCCATCAAGGTCTTCAACACTTTCCTTAATCACATGGTCTTTCATAACTTCTTGGAGGGCTTATTTCATTCCTTCTTCCCGCTTCTGAATAGTTTGTTGCACCATGGGGTAAATGTAACACTGAGTTGGGTAGTGGGTGGTTCCTTCACACAAGAAACAAGTCACCTGACTAGTTGGGCATTCCTCAGCTAGGTGTTTCTCCTCACCAGAGGGCATCCATCCTTGTGTTCCTCCTGGGTGCGTCCTATTTCTCCGCAAATCTTGCAGGCACAAGGTTTATTTCTTGGGGTATCATGGTGCTTCCGGATAAGACGAGATCTTGTCAGAGTCTTCTTGAATTCTTCCCGAGTCCTTGCTCCATTCCATCCCTGTATAGCTTGATGCATCTGCCACCATGTTGCAGCACTTCCTTCAAAGTACTGAAGAGCGTACGATACTTCATTCTTCCTTGAAATCAAATTGCTCCCGAAGTGATTCTCCATGTTCTGAATCCATATCTCTACTTCCGGCTGGGTTTTCGGTCCAGAGAATACCAGTCCAACTTCATTCATCATCTACTGGGTTCAAGGGTTTTAGGGTGAGATAAGAGAGAGGTGAGGAGGGATACACACAATACAAACAATAGTTTTGAAGAAACGAGTTTTATTTTGTGGCTGTCGAAAAAACATCAAACAAATAATAGCTCACAATCATCGCATCTAATGTAAGTGTATGATAGGGGTTTGGTCCTCTAACGGTTGAATAATTCTTCTGATTCTTCAAGTCGTCGGAGTCTTCAACTGGTGTAGCTTCAACTCTTCTAATGCATGGTCAAATCATGTTTACTCTGAAATGGTCATCGGTTATCCGATACCTTGTCCTTCTTGGAGCGGATTCGGTTGATCCTCCGTGTGGTCAAAAGGGAAAGGGGTATATTCTAACTATTTGAGGTAAGAGAGGATATTTGATAAAATCAGAAAAGATGAGAAGTAATGGATTCTTTCGAAAATAAAGTTTTAGAGATTTCCTGTCCTAGGGGCTTTCTAGTTTCTAGGGTCACGTCCTATAGTCAACATGTGCTCTGATACCATATTTGTAGCGACCCGACCTCAGACGGTCAAGCCTCTGTATATCTGTGCCATCCCTGGATCAGTATGCTGGCACACACAGTACATCAATGTATATATCAAAATGCAATCACATGTATAAATAACGTAAAACTGATATATACCTCATAAGTGTCAGCGGAAACAAACAATCGGGTGTGGAGTCCCATCAACGCCATCGGCAGGTTGAGTGTAGACCGTAACCCTGTACCGTACTCTTACTCGTCGGAAGGAACATATCTGCAACATGAGACGTTGCAGCCGTGTAGGTCAGTACATTGAATGTACCAGCAAGATCACTGTAAGGAAAACAAATGATAAACTATATTATATGCAATATGGCTTTGTGGCTCTGTATCTGAGTTTTGATTGCATAAAAGCTGGTTTTATTTTCCCTACATCAAAAGAATTAACCAGAGTCTGTACTATGGAGTTTTCTATCATGACATGGTTCCGCCAACCGATGTCTCATAGCCCAAATCATCATAAGTTACCCACAATTAAGTTATCAGTCCGGTGTTGAGAGTTCCGGGATAGATCCAAGTCCAGAGGCTCAAATTGTCGTAACCGGGGACACGGCTAATCGATTAGGTTTTAACCCTCTACAGAGGTTTGCACACTTTACCCGCATGTTTCGATCCCTCCCTTTACATTCTCGCACTTCAGGGTGTTTGAGAACAAGATGACCGAAACATGGTCTTCCAAAGAGTTCCTCTGACCACTGTCCGGTGCTCATCCAATCCTACCGTAGTTCTACATCTGCTAGCACCGTCCGAGCCAGAGTCACCACTAAGGTCAACCAAGCCAGAGCCCATAGTGACTTGCGGTTGCACATGTAAGCTTCCGGGCATGAAGTATTCTTCCGTCTCTTTGAGTCTGGGTGAGGCTTTCCGCAAGATGTAATGGCGCTTCTCCATGCATCCCAGCCAACCACTGGTTTCTCTAGGGTGCCCGTCAACCGTCCTTCACCCAGTAGTGTGTATTGAATTCTTGTCTCGAGTCTCTAAATCTTAAGGAGTCCTGAAGATGTAGTCCTTGCCGGTGCCATCATGAAGTTGTCGCCATTGACGTAGAGTCCTCCTTTACTCCACTCTCATGCACTCATACCAAACCCCGTCTACTATAGCGTAGCATTAAAACTATATAACGTCCCGGGCTTGATGACATGGAGATGGGTTCCTACCTCATGCATCTACTCAACTACAAGAAATCAATATCACTACTAGAGGGATTACTAAAAAGGTGCTACTACATGCAAATAAAATATAGGTATGAAAAAAACATGGTCAAAGTGAACTTGCCTGGTATTACTTGATGAAGATAATAATGCTCTCGGAATCTTTGATAAACTATCCGTCACTCCGTTGAAAATCTATATAGTCAAACATAGCATTCATATAAGCAAACATACCAGCAGGAAATTCTAACACTCAAATAAACCAACAAATAGATTGCAAAACAACAAGGCACACCAAATAAGAACAAAGGAAAACTACACAGCAAAACTACTAAAGAGAACTCTAAGACATAACACAAAACAATTTTGTCCTAAGCAAAACTTAACAAAGAAAATACTAAACTAATAACTTCAACAGAAAATAAAATTTAAATCATAAAGTATTTTTCATAAAGTTTTATTAGCAAAAAGAAACAAATAAAAAGCTTTTATGAAACACTAGCTATGACCTAAACAAGTTTTCGAACAAAACTAAAGAAAATAATTTTTTATAATAAAATAAAATTGTCTACTTTTCAATAACATAAGCCAAACTAAAATTTTGCAAAAAAATAATAATACAAAAAGGTTTATAGTTAAAAACAAATAAATACTAAGGGAAAAGAAAATAACACTAAACTATATAAAACAATACTATTTTTCCTAAAATCATAATTTAAAATAAACTAAAAATAAAATACTCAACACTAATGGATAGGCAAAGGTCCTAGTGACCAGGAGCAAAAAGAATCAATAAAAAATATTTTATAAAACTCAAACTAGAGCTAAGATAGTGTTTGAATCATATTTTAAGTAATTCAAATTTAAACTACTCAAATTTTAAAACTAAGTATCCAGAAAGAAACTTCAACAAATTTGTGACACAAAGCAAAAAGAATCACTCAATTCGGATCTAGAACTTAAAAGATATAAAGAATCTAAAAACATAACTATTCTGTTATTTTTTGAAACAAAAACTAAATAAATATCAAAACAGGCACGTGCTACGTGGCCTACTGCTATTGGGCTAAACTGGTGGGCGATCCATAACTAAACGGCGCTCGGCCGAAAACTAACTAAACCGCGCACGTATGAAATAAAAGAAACCGGTCGGCTAAACCGATCTGGACTAAACCTTAAAAACCGTAAATAAAACCGAACTAAAAAAAGATAAACCTAACCGTTCATCCATCTAATCTATAACGTAGATTTAGAATCAGACGGAAGAGGGGAAGTGGAGAGCTCACCGCGGGGAAGGTCGACGGCGAGCGGATCGGACGTCGTCGGCAGCGGCGCTCTGATCGTCGGCGGGATCCGGCGAGAGTACGGGCGGACGCGGCGTTCGACGGCGAGTCCAGCGATGGTCGAGATGGTGCCATAGTTGGACGGATGAGGTCGGCGGCGAGGTCGAGGCGGCGGTGGCGTTCGAGCGTCGGCGGTGGCGGCGCTCTGGTGGGTTTCAGGCTTGGGTGAGGGCACGAGGAGATGCAGACGAGCGAGGGGAGTGCAGAGATGGTCTCGGGAGGCGGCGAGGGGGTTGGAGTAGCTCGGTGGGGCGGCAATGGCGCGGCGGGGGCGCTCGGCTCCGGCGAGCAGTTGAGAAGGAGGCGGGGGTTCTCGGATGGGGCTTTGGGGCGAAATCGGTCGAGGGGCGGGAGGTATATATAGGGGAGGGTGCTTGGAGAAGGGGGCGAGGGGATTCGTGATCCCGAGAAGATCGGGATTCCGGCAGCGGCGGCGCGACTTGGCATGGGGGATTCGGGCGTCTGGCGCGGAGCTGGGCTGGCAGGCTCGGGCGCGCTAGTGGGCTGCGACATTGCTGGGCCTGTTGGCCTAGCCGCACGCTGGGGCTTTTTTTCCTTCTTTTTTTTGAATTAAGGCAGAGAGGGAACAAAACTAAATATAGAAAAACATATAGTATTTTTATATAGGACATATATATATATCAATTAAATCAGAAAAATAAACCCTACAACGTGAACATTTTTCCAGAGGAAAAAATCCAAACTAAAAGAAAACATTTTTTATATAAATTCCAAATATACTCCAATTTGAATTCAAAAACTTTTGGCATTAATTTCTCCTGAATTTTTGGAGTGTCATGTTAGCTCCTCTCATACTTTTAAACAAGTATTTATCAGGGGTATATGAAATAAATTTCGAATGCCAAGTTGAATCCAAATTCAAATAAAATTCAAATGTCTCTAAAATTTCCAAATGCCACTCAATTTCACACAATCAGTCACACAAAAATCAAACAAACATTCATAAATATTTGTTTAATATAACATTCCAAAATTTAGAATTTTGGGATGTTACAGAAAATCTCTATGTCTCCCTCATTGACTTGATCGCGGATGGAATTGAAGCGTCTCTTGATGTGCTTGCTTCTCTTGTGAAATCTGGATTCCTTTGCCAAGGCAATTGCACCAGTATTGTCACAAAAGATTTTCATTGGACCCGATGCACTAGGCATTACACCTAGATTAGATATGAACTCCTTCATATAGACTCCTTCATTTACTGCTTCCGAAGCAGCTATGTACTCTGCTTCACACGTAGATCCCACCACGACGCTCTGCTTGGAACTACACCAACTGACTGCTCCACCATTTAATATAAATACGTATCCGGTTTGCGACTTAGAGTCATCCGGATCAGTGTCAAAGCTGCATCGACGTAACCGTTTACGACGAGCTCTTTGTCACCTCCATAAACGAGAAACATATCCTTAGTACTTTTCAGGTATTTCAGGATGTTCTTGACCGTTGTCCAGTGATCCACTCATGGATTACTTTGGTACCTCCCTTCTAAACTAATAGCAAGGCACACATCAGGTCTGGTACACATCATTGCATACATGATAGAACTTATGGCTAAGGCATAGGGAATGATTTCCATTTTCTCTCTATCTTCTGTAGAGGTCGGGCATTGAGTCAGACTCAACTTCACACCTTGTAACATAGGCAAGAACCCTTTCTTTAACTAATACATTTTGAACTTCTTCAAAACTTTATCAAGGTATGTGCTTTGTTAAATTCCAATTAAGCATCTTGATCTATCTCTATAGATCTTGATGCCCAATATATAAGCAGCTTCACCGAGGTTTTTCATTGAAAAATTATTATTCAAGTATCCTTTTATTCCATTCAGAAATTCAGTATCATTTGCGATCAACAATATGTCATCCACATATAATATCAAAAATGCTACAGAGCTGCCACTCACTTTCTTGTAAATACATGCTTCTCCAAAAGTCTGTATAAAACCATATGCTTTGATCACACTATCAAAGCGTATATTCCAACTCCAAGAGGCTTGCACTAGTCCATAAATGGATCGCTGGAGCTTGCACACTTTGTTAGCACCTTTTGGATCGACAAAACCTTCTGGTTGCATCATATACAACTCTTCTTTAAGATATCCATTAAGGAATGCAGTTTTGACATCCATTTGCCAAATTTCATAATCATAAAATGCGGCAATTGCTAACATGATTCAGACAGACTTAAGCATCATTGCGGGTGAGAAGGTCTCATCGTAGTCAACTCCTTGAACTTGTCGAAAACCTTTCACAACAAGTCGAGCTTTGTATACAGTAACATTACCGTCAGCGCCAGTCTTCTTCTTGAAGATCCATTTATTCTCTATTGCTTGCCGATCATCGGGCAAGTCAACCAACGTCCATACTTTGTTCTCATACATGGATCCCATCTCAGATTTCATGGCCTCAAGACATTTCACGGAATTTGGGCTCATCATCGCTTCCTCATAGTTAGTAGGTTCGTCATGGTCAAGTAACATGACCTCCAGAACAGGATTACCGTACCACTCTGGTGCAGATCTTACTCTGGTTAACCAATGAGGTTTGGTAGTAACTTGATCAGAAGTTTCATGATCATCATCATTAGCTTCCTCACTAATTGGTGTAGCAATCACTAGAACTGATTTTTGTGATGAACTACTTTCCAATAAGGGAGAAGGTACAGTTAGCTCATCAAGTTCTACTTTCCTCCCACTCACTTCTTTCGAGAGAAATTCCTTCTCTAGAAAGGATCCATTCTTAGCAATGAATATCTTGCCTTCGGATTTGTGATAGAAGGTGTACCCAACAGTCTCCTTTGGGTATCCTATGAAGACACATTTCTCCAATTTGGGTTCGAGCTTATCAGGTTGAAACTTTTTCACATAAGCATCTCAGCCCCAAACTTTAAGAAACGACAACTTGGGTTTCTTGCCAAACCACAGTTCATATGGTGTCATCTCAACAGATTTCGATGGTGCCCTATTTAACGTGAATGCAGCCGTCTCTAAAGCATAACCCCAAAACGATAGCGGTAAATCAGTAAGAGACATCATAGATCGCACCATATCTAATAAAGTGCGGTTACGACGTCCGGACACACCATTACGCTCTGGTGTTCTAGGTGGCGTGAGTTGCGAAACTATTCCGCATTGTTTCAAATGAAGACCAAACTCATAACTCAAATATTCACCTGCACGATCAGATTGTAGAAACTTTATTTTCTTGTTATGATGATTTTCCACTTCATTGTGAAATTCTTTGAACTTCTCAAATGTTTCAGACTTATGTTTCATTAAGTAGATATACCCATATCTGCTTAAATCATCTATGAAGGTTAGAAAATAATGATACCCGCAGCGAGCATCAACACTCATCGGACCGCATACATCAATATGTATTATTTACAATAAGTCTGTTGCTCGCTCCATTGTTCCGAAGAACGGAGTCTTAGTCATCTTGCCTATGAGGCGTGGTTCACAAGCATCAAGTGATTCATAATCAAGTGATTCCAAAAGCCCATCAGCATGGAGTTTCTTCATGCGCTTTAGACCAATATGATGTAAACGGCAGTGCCACAAATAAGTTGCACTATCATTATTAAACTTGTATCTTTTGGCTTGAATACTATGAATATGTGTATCACTACTATCGAGATTCATTAAAAATAGACCACTCATCAAGGGTGCATGACCATTAAAGATATTACTCATATAAATAGAACAACCATTATTCTCTGATTTAAATGAACAACCGTGTCACATCAAACAAGATCCAGATATAATGTTCATGCTTAACGCTGGCACCAAATAACAATTATTTAGGTCTAAAACTAATCCCGAAGGTAGATGCAGAGGTAGCGTGCCGACGGCGATCACATCGACTTTGGAACCATTTCCCACGCGCATCGTCACCTCATCCTTAGCCAGTCTTCATTTAATCCATAGCCCCCGTTTCGAGTTGCAAATATGAGCAACAGAACCAGTATCAAATACCCAAGTGCTACTACGAGCATTAGTAAGGTACACATCAATAACATGTATATCAAATATACATTTCACTTTGCCATCCTTCTTATCTGCCAAATACTTGGGGCAGTTCCGCTTCCAGTGACCAGTCCCTTTGCAGTAGAAGCACTCAGTCTCAGGCTTAGGTCCAGACTTGGGCTTCTTCACTTGAGCAACAACTTGCTTGTCGTTCTTCTTGAAGTCCCCCTTCTTCCCTTTGCCATTCTTCTTGAAACTAGTGGTCTTGTTGACCATCAACACTTGATGCTCCTTCTTGATTTCTACCTCTGCAGCCTTTAGCATTGCGAAGAGCTCGGGAATTGTCTTATCCATCCCTTGCATATTATAGTTCATCACGAAGATTTTGTAGCTTGGTGGCAGTGATTGAAGAACTCTGTCAATGACACTATCATCAGGAAGATTAACTCCCAGTTGAGTCAAGTGGTTGTGGTACCCAGACATTCTGAGTATATGTTCACTGACAGAACTATTCTCCTCCATTTTACAGTTGTAGAACTTATTGGAGACTTCATATCTCTCAATCCGGGCATTTGCTTGAAATGTTAACTTCAACTCTTCGAACATCTCATATGCTCCATGACGTTTAAAATGTCGTTGAAGTCCTGATTCTAAGCCGTAAAGCATGGCACACTGAACTATCAAATAGTCATCAGCTTTGCTCTGCCAGATGTTCATAACATCTGGAGTTGCTCCTACAATAGGCTTTGCACCTAGCGGTGCTTCCAAGACGTAATTATTCTGTGCAGCAATGAGGATAATCCTCAAGTTATGGACCAGTTCGTATAGTTGCTACCATCATCTTTCAACTTAGCTTTCGCTAGGAACGCATTAAAATTGAAAGGAACAGTAGCACGGGCCATTTATTTACAACAACATAGACATGCAAAATACTATCAGGTACTAAGTTCATGATAAATTAAAGTTCAACTAATCATATTACTTAAGAACTCCCACTTAGATAGACATCCCTCTAGTCATCTAAATGATCACGTGATCCATATCAACTAAACCATGTCTGATCATCACATGAGATGGAGAAGTTTTCAACGGTGAACATCACTATGCTGATCATATCTACTATATGATTCACGCTCGACCTTTCGGTCTTAGTGTTCCGAGGCCATATATGCATATGCTAGGCTCGTCAAGTTTAACCTGAGTATTCTGCTTGTGTAAAACTGGCTTGCACCCGTTGTATGTGAACGTAGAGCTTATCACACCCGATCATCACATGGTGTCTCGGCACGACGAACTGTAGCAATGGTGCATACTCAGGGAGAACACTTGTACCTTCAAATTTAGTGAGATATCATCATATAGTGCTATCGTCGAACTAAGCAAAATAAGATGCATAAATGATAAACATCACATGCAAACAGAATAAGTGATATGATATGGCCATCATCATCTTGTGCCTTTGATCTCCATCTCCAAAGCACCCTCATGATCACCATAGTCACCGGCTTGACACCTTGATCTCCATCGTAGCATCGTTGTCGTCTTGCCAACTATTGCTTCTACGACTATTGCTACCGCTTAGTATAAAGTAAGGCAATTACATGGCGATTGCATTTCATACAATAAAGCGACAACCATATTGCTCCTGCCAGTTGCCGATAACTATTACAAAACATGATCATCTCATACAACAATTTATATCATCACATCTTGACCATATCACATCACAACATGCCCTGCAAAAACAAGTTAGACGTCCTCTACTTTGTTGTTGCAAGTTTTACGTGGCTGCTATGGGCTTCCAGCAAGAACCATTCATACCTACGCATCAAAACCACAACGATTTTTCGTCAAGTGTGCTCTTTTAACCTTCAACAAGGACCGGCGTAGTCAAACTCGATTCAACTAAAGATGGAGAAACAGACACCCGCTAGCCACCTATGTGCGAAGCACGTCGGTAGAACCAGTCTCATGAACGTGGTCATGTAATGTCGGTCCGGGCCACTTCATCCAACAATAATGCCAAATCAAAGTAAGACGTTGCTGGTAAGTAGTATGACTATTATCGCCCACAACTCATTGTGTTCTACTCGTGCATATAACATCTATGCATAGATCTCGCTCGGATGCCATTGTTGGTGAACGTAGTATTTCAAAATTCTTCCTACGATCACGCAAGATCTATCTAGGAGAAGCATAGCAACGAACGGGGAGAGTGTGTCCATGTACCCTCATAGACCGAAAGCGGAAGCGTTTAGTAACGCAGTTAATGTAGTTGAACGTCTTCGCGATCCAACCGATCCAAGTACCGAATGTACGACAACTCCGTGTTCAGCACAGGTTCAGCTCGATGACGTCCCTCGACCTCTTGATCTAGTTGAGGCTGAGGGAGAGTTCCGTCAGCACGAAGGCATGGTGACGGTGGTGATGAAGTTACCGGTGCAGGGCTTCGCCTAAGCACTACGACGATATGACTGAGGTGTGTAACTGTGGACGGGGGCACCACACACGGCTAAGAGAAACTTGTGTGTCCTTTGGGGTGCCCCCTCCCATGTATATAAAGGGGGGAGGAGGAGGCCGGCCAAGAGGGGGAACGCGCCATGGGGAGTCCAACTAGGATTCCCAATCCTAATTGGAGTCCCCTTCCATCCAAGAGAGGGAGAAGGAGGGAAGGAGGAAGAGCGGAGATGAAAGAGGGGGCGCCGCCCCCTCCCTAGTCCTATTCGGACTGTCCATGGGGGGGAGCTCCCTTGTGGCCCTCCTCTCCTTTCCACTAGGGCCCATTAAGGCC
>NC_041382.1:407329726-407346497 GCF_002162155.2 Triticum dicoccoides | reverse complement strand
TTTATCCGAAACGACTCGAACCATTCCGGTGTCCGAATGTAACCTTCCAATATACGAATATTTATGTCTCGACCATTTCGAGACTCCTCGTCATGTCCGTGATCTCATTCGGGACTCCGAACAAACTTCGGTTCATCAAAACACGAAACTCATAATACAAATTTTCATCGAACGTTAAGCGTGCGGACCCTACGGGTTCGAGAACTATGTAGACATGACCGAGACATATCTCCGGTCAATAACCAATACCGGAACCTGGATTCTCATATTGGTTCCTACATATTCTATGAAGATCTTTATCGGTCAGACCGCATAACAACATACGCTGTTCCCTTTGTCATCGGTATGTTACTTGCCCGAGATTCGATCATCAGTATCATCATACCTAGTTCGATCTCGTCACCGGAAAGTCTCTTTACTCATTCTATAATGCATCATCCCATGACTAACTCATTAATCACATTGCTTGCAAGGCTCATAGTGATGTGCATTACCGAGAGGGTCCAGAGATACCTCTCCGATACACGGAGTGACAAATCCTAATCTTGATCTATGCCAACTCAACAAACACCATTGGAGACACATGTAGAGCATCTTTATAATCACCCAGTTACGTTGTGACGTTTGATAGCACACAAGGTGTTCCTCTGGTATTCGGGAGTTGCATAATCTCATAGTCTGAGGAACATGTATAAGTCATGAAGAAAGCAATAGCAGAAAAACTAAACGATCATTATGCTAAGCTAACGGATGGGTCTTGCCCATCACATCATTATCTAATGATACGATCTCGTTCATCAAATGACAACACATGTCTATGGCTAGGAAACTTAACCATCTTTGATTAACGAGCTAGTTAAGTAGAGGCATACTAGGGACACTCTATTTGTCTTTGTATCCACACATGTACTAAGTTTCTGGTTAACACAATTCTAGCATGAATAATAAACATTTATCATGATATAAGGAAATATAAATAACAACTTTATTATTGCCTCTAGGGCATATTTCCTTTAGTAGGAGAGAAGAGGAAGAGATTTGCCCAAGCGCAAGAGAGAATGTAGGAGAGAATAGGAAGAGATTTGCCCAAGCGCAACAGAGAGTGTAGGAGGGAAGAGGAAGAGATTTGCCCAAGCGCAAGAGAGTGTTAGGAAGGATGTGGAGCGTGCCTTCGGTGTTCTGCAATCTCTGTTGACATACAAATGTATTGCCTAGTGTCTTCCATCAGATCGGTTTTTTGATTGCATTGGCTAGAGCATGCATTTCTACATGGTGTCTGAGCCAAGAGGTATTGAGTTCAAGACCCTACCAACGCAGTATTATAAAAAACGATTTTGCGGCCTACATCGATCCCACGTCTAAGGACTAAAATAGCCTAGATGTTGGGGGAGTGTTGAACTATATTGCCCACCTCTTTCCATTAGTTTAGACTTTTGAAGCAACTGGTTGGAGCATGAATTTAATATGGTATTGAAGAAGAGGTCTTGAGTTCAAGACCCGGCTAGCGCAATTAAATTGCAGCCCACTTTCGTCCAGGTTTAGGCCTGAGGGAGCCACACGTGGGGGGAAGTGTTGACGTATAAATGTATTGCCTAGTCTCTTCCATCAAATCGGTCTTTTGGTTGCATTGACTAGAGCATGCACTTCTACAATCTCGATGGGGCATCGTTCGGTATCCTGCTAGAACTTGGAGCACCAAAAAGTTGTGGGAGGTGATGACTCCTTATGTGATCATGTATGATGTCGTTTGAAGCTACGTCGGTATTTCCCCAAAGAGAAAGGGATGATGCAGCACAGCGGCGGTAGGTATTTCCCTCAGATATGACACCAAGGTTATCGAACCAGTAGGAGAACGAAGCAACACAACGTAAACAACCCCTGCACACAGATAACAAATCCTCGCAACCCAGGTGTTAAAGGGGTTGTCAATCCCTTTCTGGGTACGGTGCCTCAAGATAGGCAAACAGACGTGAGATAAATTTGTAGTAGATTGATAGATCGAACGCCAAATAAAATAAATAAGGGAAAATTGCAGCAAAGTATTTTTTGGTTTTTAGTTTAATAGATCTGAAAATAAAAGCAAATAAAAAGTAGATCGCAAAGGCAAATATATGAGAAAGAAGACCCGGGGCCCGTAGGTTTCACTAGCGGCTTCTCCCGAGAAAAATAGCAAACAGTGGGTAAACAAATTACTGTTGGGCAATTTATAGAACCTCAAATAATTATGAAGATATCTAGGAAATGATCATTATATAGGCATCACGTCCAAGATTACTAGACCGACTTCTGCCTGCATCTACTACTATTACTCCACACATCGACCGCTATCCAGCATGCATCTAGTGTATTAAGTTCATGGAGAAATGGACTAATGCAATAAGAATGATGACATGATGTAGATAAGATCTATCTATGTAGAGATAGAACCCATCATTTTACCCTTAGTAGCAACGATACATACGTGTCGTTTCCCTTTCTGTCACTGGGATCAAGCACCGTAAGATTGAACCCACTAGAAAGCACCTCTTCCCATTGCAAGATAAATAGATCAAGTTGGCCAAACAAACCCCAAATATTGGAGAAGAAATACGAGGCTATAATCAATCATGCATATAAGAGATCAAATAAACTCAAATAACTTTCATGGATATAAAAGGATACATCCGATCATAAACTCAAAGTTCATTGATCCCAACAAACACACCGCAAAAGAGTTACATCATATGGATCTCCAAGAGGCCATTGTATTGAGAATCAAGAGAGAGAGAGATGAACCCATCTAGCTACTAACTACGAACCCGAAGGTCTACAAAGAACTACTCACGCATCATCGGAGAGGCACCAATGGAGGTGGTGAACCCCATCCGAGATGGTGTCTAGATTGGATCGGGTGGTTCTGGACTTTGCGACGGCTGGATGAATATTTCGTCGACTCCCATAGGGTTTTGGGATTTTTGGGGTATTTATAGAGCAAAGAGGTGGTCCGGGTGGCACCCGAGGTGGGCACAACCCACCAGGGCGCGCCTGGGCCTCCTGGCGCACCCTGGTGGGTTGTGGGCCCAGGCACGCCCTGGTGGGTTATGCCCCCCTCGGGGCACCCCCCAGGCATAGCCAGGGCCCATTGTGTTCCTTTTGTCCCATAAAAATTCTCCGTTAAGTTTCATGGTATTTGGACTCCGTATGATATTGATTTTCTATGATGTAAAAAACACGGAAAAAACAGGAACTGGCACTTGGCACTATGTCAATAGGTTAGTACCAAAAAGTGATATAAAATGTGTCGGGGGACTGATCCATGAACACCTATGGGACCGTCGGGCCGAGTCCCTTTCGATTCGGTGAGGGCGGAGGCCGTGCAAAGAGCGGATCAGGCGAGGCACGCGAGCAGTTTACCTAGGTTCGGGCCGCACGGACGCGTAAAACCCTACTCCTGCTTTGTGGTTTGTATTGACTTCTTGCTCGGAAGCGCGGAGTGCTACAGTACACACCAGCAGCTAACGAGACCGAGCGGGAGTGTTCTCCGAACTAGCTAACTAGCTAGCCTGTTAACCAGCCAACCCCCTCTACGTTGCGCATGGGCCTCCTTTTATATGCTCAAGGGGTCACGGACAGGTGGCAACGTAGACAAGGGTAAAAATGGAAAGGTGCCGCGGTAGGTACAGCTACCTACTATAGTGTATCATACCTAACCCTGACGGTAGGGGACAAGGGCATTAAATGCCCGTCTGCGTCGCCTAAATAGTGCAAAAGGGACCGTCAGGGACGCCACCGCTTGCCACGATGTCAATCTTGTCAGCGCCGCTTGCCACCGCGCACCCCTGGCTGCACAGCCTCCCGCCACGTACGCCTGGAAGGGTCCCAGAGCGACACGTTGGTGGAAGTGCTGGAGCGCGGGCACAGAGTGGTGGCTCGTCGCGGCAAGCGCCTTGCCGCGGTCGTTGTCGTGTCGCGTCCGGGAGCTTGTCGCTCACCGGGCCTTGCCGGGGCGCGTGGCGCGCCGCGGCAAGTTCCTTGAGATGCCTTGGGTGGCCTTCCCGACAAGCTCCTCTTGCCGGGGTCTTGAGATGCTTTTGTTGCCCTTCCCGGCAAGCTCCTCTTGCCGGGGTCTTGTATCCTTGACTTGGATACTTTGTTCTTGAATGGCTCCATAGGAACCACGGAGGACCTTGGCGGTCACCCGGCAAGCCTTGCCGCGGGATGCTGCGACTGCCCGTGCACAAGTTCGGGATACTAGGGTACCCCTACTCTAGTACACCGATAGGAGCCCCCGGGCCTGGGCCATACACGATGCCGAGCACTGTTGGGCCAGGCCCAAAACAGGGCACGGGCACGCGCGGCCTAGGTTACGCCGTATCTCTCTCCGTATCCACCGCGCCCTCCCCGAACGGCGCGCGTTGAATGCGGCATCGTGGGAGACATCGTGGGTGGTTACTTTATTTGGAAATGCGGAACGTCCGCCCCCTCCCTCTATATAAGCAGAGGAAACAGGGGCAGTTCGTCTATTCGCCCATTGCTGCTTCTAATCTCAGAAATCTCCACCGCTCCCTCGTCTTCCCAAAGCCGAAAGAGAGCAGCGCTCCGCCCCCCATCGCCACCAGCACCATCAACGCCGTCGACCTCCTCCACCACTTCCGCCATGGCTCCAAAAGCCGACAAGGGGAAGGTCGTGAAGTCGACCGAGGCGCAGCGGAAGGTCAATCTTGACACCCACAAGGAGGAGCTTGCCGCGCGCGAGGAAAAATTTGGCGGAGCCCTCAAGCAAGCGGAAGATGTTGCCGCAGCCGCCGAGGCCGCCAAGAAGGAGCCGGAGACGAAGGTGGCGCAGCTGGAGGCCGATCTTGTCGAGAAGGGCAAAGAGCTCAGCGCCGCCAAGGTCTCCAACGTGGATCTTGAGTTGAAGCTGACCACTTTGACCAAGACGCTGGACAGCGCCAAGGAGCAAGAAGCGGTCTTGAAGGAGGAGATCAGGGCCAACAAGGCGCTGCTGGAGAGTGCTGCCGCCACCCAGAATGCCTTCAGGGAAACTGTGGAGCACTGGACGGAGAGTCTTGTGAATGCCGCCACAGACATCGACAAGGAGCTGGCGCAGCTGGGGATGGAGGATCTCGGGTATCTCTCCGACGAGAACCTCCAACCCAGCGCCAAGCTCGTCTTGTTCTTCAAGGGCGTGGCGACGGCCCTCCAGTGACTCCGGGAGAGGATCCCAAAGCAGCTGGTCGACGACTCGCGCAAGATCTGCGCGGGAGCCCTTCAAAAGGTGTTGATGAAGGTGGCCTTCCGCAACCCGGGCCTCCGCCTCACCAATGTCCTTAGGACCTTGCCGCCGGATGCCGATCTGGAGGAGCTCAAGGCCCTTGTCGCACCCATTGTGGACAAGGTGAGCGGGATCAAGAGGATTGAGGGCGATCGCGCAGACTAGGCCGCCCGTTTCCTCCTTTTTCTTGTCGATGTCGATCAAGTTATGAAAACGATCTGGTAGAGATGCGACAAGCTATTTTGTAATATAACTCTATTTTGGGTAGCCATTGCAATGTTATTCCCTTTACTTGACTCCTCGCTTTGTATGCTTTTACCCTACGGTTTTAGGGAACTTGCCGGCGCAGGCACCTTAGCCGCGAGCGCTGAGTGCGGGACGTCAGCAGCCTGCTGGCGGTGCCGCTGCCGACAAGAAACCTTGTCGCAACTAGTCGCAGCTCACTTAAGTTGTTGAGCGGACTCGAAACAAAGTAAGGGCGCGACAACTAGTCGCAGCTCACTTAAGTTGTTGAGCGGACTCGAAACAAAGTAAGGGCGCCACTAGCTACGAGCTGGTTCCTCCACGCACAGGTTTTCCATACAAAGCACGGTCGTTCAAGGAAGATAACTTAATTTTTTTTTTTAAATCTGACTGCTCAAACTTTGGCAACTTATCTTTTCTGTTGTTCGCTTCCTGGCAAGACGAAACTTTCTTGAACGACGCCTGGTCCATACCATTATCTTCTCCTTTCCCCCCCGGCAAACTTGTGGGCGAGGGAACCTTCCTTTCCTTGAGAAAAAAGAAAGAAGAGAAAATAAAGATATGGAGCCTTATGGCTCGTTATCGCTTACTGTGGAGTAGGTGCTGCACAAAGTGTCAGATCATATATGCCAAAAAATAGAGAGCATGAAATTGACAAAATGTGCGGAGCACATGAGCTTTACTTATGCACGGGGTCTGCGCCCGGCTTTGTACAAAGGATTACATGCAACAGCGGCAAGACTTGTACAAAAGGTGGTTGCCGGAACAGGTTCCGGCAACCGCGCCTTACGGGTAAAACTTACGAAGATGCTCAATGTTCCAGGAGTTGCTCACCGGAATGCCATCTTCGGTCTCAAGGCGGACAGCTTCAGGCCTAGTGACTTGTTTCACCCGGTAAGGGCCTTCCCACTTCGGCGTCAACTTGTTGGAATTCTTGGCGGACTGAACACGCCGAAGAACAAGGTCGCCTTCCTCGAGACTTTTGGCATTAACTTTGCGGCTATGGTAGCGGCGCAAAACTTGCTGATAGCGAGCAGCTCGCATAGCAGCCTGAAGACGGTCTTCCTCAAGGAGCAGCGCATCATCTTGTCGCAGCTGCTCTTGCTCGAGCTCATCATAAGCGAGCACTCAAGGTGACCCGTATACGAGTTCCGTGGGGATAACTGCCTCTGCTCCATAGACTAGAGCGAAAGGTGTCTGGCCAGTGGCTCGATTTGGCGTCGTCCTGATCGACCAAAGAACCACCGGCAGCTCCTCGATCCAGTTTCTTCCGCACTTGTGTAGCCTGTCGAAAGTTCTGGTTTTGAGCCCGCGCAGCACTTCAGCATTTGCCCTCTCTGCTTGACCGTTGCTTCTCGGGTGAGCAACAGAAGCGAAGCAGACCTTGGCGCCAAGATCTTGGACGTACTGCATGAAGGTGCGGCTCGTAAATTGCGTACCATTGTCGGTGATTATCCTGTTAGGGATCCCGAAGCGGCAAACAATCGACCTGAAGAACTTGACTGCTGACTTTGCTGTCACCTTCCTCACTGGTTCCACTTCCGGCCACTTTGTGAACTTGTCGATTGCAACGTACAAGTACGCAAAGCCCCCGACTGCTCGGGGGAAGGGGCCGAGGATGTCGAGCCCCCAGACCGAAAATGGCCAGGATAAAGGGATCGTCTAGAGAGCTTGAGCTGGTTGGTGTATCTGCTTGGAATGGAACTGGCACGCTTCACACTTGGTTACTTGTGCAGTCGCATCCTGGAGGGCTGTCGGCCAAAATAAACCTTGCCGGAATGCTTTGCCGACAAGTGCTCTTGCGCCAATGTGGTGTCCACATATGCCTCCATGTATCTCTGCCAACAGCTTTTGTCCGTCTTCCCGGTGAATACACTTCAATTTCACACCGTTGAGTCTTCTTCTGTACAGTGTCTTGTCGACAAACTGGTACATACTTGACTGCCGGACTACTCTTTCCGCTTCTTCTTGCTCTTCGGGAAGTTCTCCTGTCTGAAGGAAACGGACAATCTGTTGTGCCCATGTTGGAGCTTGTGGCTCGACAACAAGGACTAAAGGCAAATCTGCTGCTGCCGGAACATCCGCTTCTACGGCGAGAACCTGCGGCTCTGCCGGAGCTTGACGTCCCCCGGCAAGTTTGCCGGAGCAAAACTCGTGAGGAGCTTCTGCTTTAACGGAACAAACCCTGGGACTTGCCGGAGCAGACTGCTCCTCAGCGCAAGGCAAATTTGTTGCTGCGGGAATGTCCGCTTCTACGGCGGGAACCTGCGGCTCTGTCGGAGCTTGACGTTCCCCGGCAAGCTTGCCGGAGCAAAACTTGTCGGGAGCTTCTGCTTCAACGGAACAAACCCTGGGGCTTGCCGGAGCAGACTGCTCCTCAGCGCAAGGCAAATCTGTTGCTGCGGGAATGTCCGCTTCTACGGCGGGAACCTGTGGCTCTGCCGGAGCTTGACGTTCCCCGGCAAGCCTGCCGGAGCAAAACTTGTCGGGAGCTTCTGCTTCAATGGAACAAACCTTAGGGCTTGCCGGAGCAGACTGCTCCTCAGCGCTCTTGGCGTTGATCTTGGGGACCTTCTTGGCGATGGCTTCGGGGAGCTCTGCCGGCAAATAGTCACCAGAAATCAACTTCCTCTTCTTGCTCTGCCCAGTTGATGGCGTTACAGACGGTTGAGTCATCTTGAGCACAAAGATCCCTGGTTCCACAGGTAACTTAAGTGCGGCACACTTTGACAGGCCATCGGCAATGCCGTTCTGGGCTCTTGTAACATGCTCCATCTGTAGGCCGTCAAAGTGCTCTTCTAGCTTTCTCACTTCGTCGATGTAGGCTTCCATCAACGGACTCTGATAGCTCTTGTTTACTTGGCGGACGACAAGCTGTGAGTCACCCCTGACAATGAGCTTCTTGATCCCAAGGTCTGCCGCGATCCTGAGACCGGCAAGCAAGCCTTCATACTCTGCAGTATTTTTTGTTGCTTGCTCCTTGGGAAAGTGCATCTGGACTACGTACTTGAGGTGCTCTCCGGTGGGTGCGATAAGCAGCACGCCAGCGCCGGCGCCTTGCAGGGAAAAGGCACCATCAAAGTACATCAACCACTCTTTGCTTGCTTCTTTGACGGGGATGCTCGTTTCTGGAATTTCTTCATCTAGTGTTGGCATCCATTCTGCTATGAATTCCGCCAATGCTCTGCTCTGGATAGTTGAAGTACTCTCAAACTTGAGGCCAAAGCTTGACAGTTCCAGTGCCCACTCAACAATCCTGCCTGTCGCTTCTGGATTTTGTAGTATCCTCTTCAGCGGAAAGCGAGTGACAACTGTGATGTCATGTGCTTGGAAGTAATGGCGCAGCTTTCTCGAGGCCATGAGAAGGCCGAAAAGCAATTTCTGCACGCCAGAGTACCTTGACCTAGCCCCCTGCAGAAGGGAACTGACAAAGTAAACTGGGCGCTGCACCATTCTCTTCTGTATCTCCTTGCGCGCCTGCGCAGATCCATCCTTGCCGGGACCAGAGCTTGCCGGGGAAGCCCCTTGCTTGTCGCTGGATGCGCTTGCCGTGGTTGCTGGCTCGCCATCTGCCTTCCTCTCTGCTACTAACACAGCACTAACCACTTGATTGGTTGCCGCTATATACAGCAGCAACTTCTCTTGTGGCCTAGGTGCGACAAGTATTGGAGGGGAGGACAGGTATCTCTTCAAGTCTTGCAGTGCAGCCTCCGCTTCCGGAGTCCATTTCATTGGACCTGCCTTTTTCAATAATTTGAAAAATGGCAGGGCGTGCTCAGCAGACCTAGAGATAAACCTGCTGAGAGCAGCCACGCAACCGGCAAGTCTTTGTACATCCTTGACGCACTTTGGTGCTTCAATCTGCTCAATGGCCTTGATCTTGTCGGGATTGGCTTCAATTCCCTGCTGAGACACGAAGAACCCGAGAAGCTTGCCGGAGGGAACTCCAAACACACACTTCTCTGGGTTGAGCTTGAGGCTGATCTTGCGCAGATTTGCAAAGGTCTCGTCTAAATCTTGAATCAGGGTTGCTCTGTCCTTGCTCTTGACTACTATGTCATCCATGTATGCTTCCACATTTCTGTGTATCTGCAGCTCAAGAGCGACATGAACTACTCTTGCAAATGTTGAACCAGCATTTTTTAATCCGAAAGGCATCCGTACGAAACAGTACGTGCCACATGGAGTAATAAATGCGGTCTTCTCCTCATCCTCTTTTGCCATGAAGATCTGATGGTATCCTGAGTATGCGTCCAGAAATGAAAGCAAATCACATCCGGCTGTGGAGTCAACAATCTGGTCAATGCGCGGCAAAGGAAATGGGTCTTTGGGACAAGCTTTGTTAACATCGGTGAAATCGATACAAAGTCTCCATTTCCCGTTTGCCTTGCGCACGGCTACATGATTGGCCAACCACGTAGGATGGATCACTCCTCTGACAAGGCCTGCTGCTTCCAATTTCTTGATCTCTTCTGCTATGAATTCTTGGCGCTCCACTGCTTGCTTCCTGACCTTCTGCTTGACGGGCCGCGCATGAGGACAAACGGCAAGGTGGTGCTCAATTACTTTCCTGGGAACACCGGGGATGTCAGACGGTTGCCACGCAAACACGTCGACATGCGCCCGCAGGAAAGCAATGAGCGCGCTTTCCTATTTAGGGTCGAGAGTGGCACTGATGGTGAAGGTACCACCAGTGCCGTCCTCCTTGGCGGACACCTTCTTCGTCTCTGGCGGAGCTTCCATTGTCTTTTTACACTTGCCGGTGGAGCTCGATGGTGCGTCCTCGACGGCAGCGCAGCACTCCGAAGAGGTGCGCTTGCCGGACATGGTCTTCTTCCCCCCGGGAGCTTCAGCGGCAAGTGACTCGCGATCTGCTGCGGCTGCTACTTCCCGGTAGATCTTGTCGGTGCAGATAAGAGCATCCTTCTTGTCGCCAGGGACAGAGATGACGCTTATCGGGCCTGGCATCTTCAGCATGTTATATGCGTAGTGAGAGGCTGCCATGAACTTGGCGAGTGCTGGACGGCCAAGTATCCCATTGTAAGGCAATGGAATATCGGCAACGTCAAAAGTGACTCTCTCGGTCCTGAAGTTCAGCTCGCTGCCAAATGTTACTGGCAACATGACCTTCCCCTTCGGCTTGCTCCTTCCCGGATTGATTCCTTGGAATGTGCCGGTCTCTTCAAGCTCGCTGTCAGGGATCTGGATTTTTTGGAGTACGGCGGAGGAGATCAGGTTCAAGCCGGCCCCGCCATCAACTAACATCTTGGTGACCTTGAGGTTGCGGATAGTTGGTGAAACCAACATCGGCAAACACCCGACCGCAGTTGTGCGATCAGGGTGGTCCTCAATATCAAAGATGATAGGCGTGCTGGACCATTTCAGAAGCTTACGTGATTCGACGGGTGGTTCTGCTGCATTGACTTCCCGCACCCACTGCTTGAGCTGGCGGTGCGAAGTATGAAGAGAAGCACCACCGTCAACGCACAAGACCTCTGTGGCTTTCTGGAACTCCTGCTCACTGGTCTCGACCTCATCTATGTCTTCATCGTCGTCGTCGTCGTCTTCATCGTTGTCGCGGCCGCGGGGAGGTCTATCTCCTTGCCGCTGCTTGGCCTTGCCGCAGCGTCCTCCCCGGCCGGCGCGCTTCTTGCCGGATTCTCCAGCGCCACCTTGGGCCCTCTCCTTGTCGCGTCGCTCGTATTCAGCTTTTTGCTGCTGGACAAGCTGCTCGACCTTCTTGCAGCTTTGGAGGTCATGGCCCATGGTGCGGTGGATCAAAGATGTCGGGGGACTGATCCACGAACACCTATGGGACCGGCGGGCCGAGTCCCTTTCGATTCGGTGAGGGCGGAGGTCGTGCAAAGAGCGGATCGAGGCGAGGCACGCGAGCAGTTTACCCAGGTTCGGGCCGCACGGACGCGTAAAACCCTACTCCTGCTTTGTGGTTTGTATTGATTTCTTGCTCGGGAGCGCGGAGTGCTACAGTACACACCAGCAGCTAACGAGACCGAGCGGGAGTGTTCTCCGAACTAGCTAACTAGCTAGCCCGTTAACCAGCCAACCCCCCTCTATGTTGCGCATGGGCCTCCTTTTGTATGCTCAAGGGGTCACCGACAGGTGGCAACGTAGACAAGGGTAAAAATGGAAAGGTGTTGCGGTAGGTACAGCTACCTGCTACAGTGTATCATACCTAACCCTGACGGCAGGGGACAAGGGCATTAAATGCCCGTCCGCGTCGCCTAAATAGTGCAAAAGGGACCGTCAGGGACGCCACCGCTTGCCACGATGGCAATCTTGTCAGCGCCGCTTGCCACCGCGCACCCCTGGCTGCACAGCCTCCCACCACGTACGCCTGGAAGGGTCCCAGAGCGACACGTTGGTGGAAGTGCTGGAGCGCGGGCACAGAGTGGTGGCTCGTCGCGGCAAGCGCCTTGCCGCGGTCGTTGTCGTGTCGCGTCCGGGAGCTTGTCGCTCACCGGACCTTGCCGGGGCGCGTGGCGCGCCGCGGCAAGTTCCTTGAGATGCCTTGGGTGGCCTTCCCGGCAAGCTCCTCTTGCCGGGGTCTTGTCTCCTTGACTTGGATACTTTTTTCTTGAATGGCTCCATAGGAACCACGGAGGACCTTGGCGGTCACCCGGCAAGCCTTGCCGCGGGATGCTGCGACTGCCCGTGCACAAGTTCGGGATACTAGGATACCCCTACTCTAGTACACCGACAAAATGACTATAAAATGATTATAAAACATCCAAAATTGATAATATAACAGCATGGAACAATCAAAATTATATATACATTAGAGACGTATTAGCATCTCCAAGCTTAACTCCTACTCGTCCTCGAGTAGGTAAGCGATAAAAACAGAAATAGTCTAGTTTTGACATGCTGAATTTTTGATGTGGAATGTTGTCTATCATGTCATATCATATTCTTTTCTTTATAGCATGGAAAATTGGACTTTTAGTTGTTCAAAGCAATAGTCTAGTTTTTACACGATAATTTAGATACTCAAGCATATCCACAAGCAACCATGTCTTTCAAAATATAAACGCTAAAATAAGTTATCCCTAGCCCATCATGCTCAAACATTGATCCATTCGTGAAACACACTCGAATATTAGCTACACCCAATACTTAAGTACGATCATATTGCCTCCTAGTTGGTGCTTCTATAAGAGAAGATGGAGACTGAAAATAAAAATTGCATAAAGTAAATGAAAGGCCCTTCGCAGAGGGAAGTGGGTATTTGTAGAGGTGCCAGAGCTGAAAGCGAAAAACTTAGAGATAAAAACATTTTGAGAGGTGTATCCATCCCTACAACAAAAACGACTTAGAGTTCCCAATACTTTCCATGCATAGATATATCATAGGCGGTTCCCAAACAGAAAATAAAGTTTATTCCTATTTCCAGCATACTTTCACTTTCCATGGCTAGTCGTATCCACGGTTGCCCTCCATACCAACACTTTCCAAGGAATTTATTATTTAACAACATAAAGTAAATTCATTTTTGCATTTCGGGATTGGGCATCCCTAATACCTTTGCCTTACTCTCGTGTAATGACAAGTGAATAAACACTCATCTTGATAATAACACATCCAGCATGGAAAATATTAGCCACCCCTCACCGCTCCGCGAGTGAAACAAACACACAAAAGAGAAGTTTATTTTGAAAATTAGAGATGGCACATGCAGAATACCGCATATAGGTAGATATAGTGGACCCATGTGGCAAAACTGGGTTAAAGGTTTTTGGATGCACAAGTAGTGATCATACTTAGTGCAAAATGAAGGCTAGCAAAAGATTGGGAAGCGACCAACTAAGAAATGAATAATCTCATAAGCAAGCACTAAGCATAATTAACACCGAATAATGCACCATAAGTAGGATGTAATTTCATTGCATTACTATTGACTTTCGTACTTGCATAAGGAATCACAAACCTTAACACCAATATTCTTAGTAAAGCATAATTACTCACCAACATAACTCACATATCACTCATCATATCTCAAAACTATTACTAAGAATCAAGTTTATTTTGTCCAATGATCTTCATGAAAGTTTTTATTATATCCTTCTTGGATATCTATCACTTTGGGACTAATTTTCATGTATTGCTTTTGACAAGCTCCAACAAATATAAGTGAAGATCATGAGCATAATAAATTTTTCTTTCTCTCAAATTAATTTAAGTGAAGCAAGAGAGAAGTTTTTGAAATTTTTACTAACTCTCAAGTAAATCTAAGTGAAGCAAGAGAGCATTTATTCAAAAATACTAAAGCACAATGTGCTCAAAAAGATATAAGTGAAGCACTAGAGCAAGTCCATTGCTCATAAAAATTTAAGTGAAGCATAGAGAGCAATTCTAACAAGTCATGAAATAATTTTGGCTCTCTCAAATAGGTGTGTCCAGCAAGGATTGCTAACTTAAAAAACAAAATAAAACAAGCAAAGACTCATATCATACAAGACGCTCCAAGCAAAACACATATCATGTGACGAATAAAAATATAGTTTCAAGTAAAATATCGATGACCATTGGAAGAAAGTGGGGATGCCACTCGGGGGCATCCCCAAGCTTAGTTGGTTGCTCATTTTTGGATAAAAGCTTGGGATGCCGGGGCATCCCCAAGCTTAGGCTCTTCCATCCTTACTTCACCCATCGTAAGATAACCCAAAACTTGAAAGCTTCAATCACACAAAACTCAACAAAACCTTCGTGAGATCCGTTAATATAAGAAAAATAAATCACTACTATAAGTACTGTATCAAACCAATTCATATTTTTTCTTGTATTATATATACTATATTCCAACTTTTCTATGGCAAAACCTCATCAAAGAAAACCATAGAGCCATGAAAATAAGCACACAACACAAAGAAAACAGAATCTGTCAAAACAAAATAGTCTGTAGCAATCTGACTATTTCGAATACTTCTGTAACTCCAATTTTTTTTAAAAATTAGGACAACTTGATAAATTTGTGTATTGATCTACTGCAAGTGGAATGGGTATTCTATCGCTCTCTGGTAAAAAATGAAAATTAATTTCTTGAGTGTAAAAGTTTCTGTTTTTTCAGCAAGATCAAACAACTATCACCCAAGAAGATCCTAAAGGCTTTACTATAGCGACTTGACCCGAATGGATCAAGTCTCTGTGCTTAAGTGTCATCCCTGGATCGGTATGCTGACACACACAGTACTCGAGGATTTATAACAGAGGTAAATCACATGTAAAAGTAACGTAAATACTATTACCTCAATCCAAATAGCGGAAGTAACAAGGTTGTGGATTCCCATCAACACCAACGACAAAGTTGAGTGTAGAAATCGTAACCCTAACGTATCACTTACTCGTCGTAAGATAATCCTGCAACATGAGACGTTGCAGCCACAAAGGGTCAGTACATTGAATGTACTGGCAAATTCACACCAGAGGATAATGATGAATAAAGGCTATCACTACATGCATATTTGGCTGGTGGAAAGCTCTATGGTTATAAGGTTTTTGCGAAAAGCAATTTTTTCCCTACTGCAAAGGAATACATTTTAATTTAACTATCATGGTGGTTGTTAAACATTGAGAATGGTTGACAACATTCTCAATCCCAATTAAGTAACATCATTAAACCCAACAAAATTATTTAAAGTCACATGATGAGATTCACATGATAATTCAAGTACTAGATACTCAAGATGTCCATAACCGGGGACACGGCTAACCATGATTAGTTTATACACTCTGCAGAGGTTTGCGCACTTTTCCCCACAAGACTCGATCGCCTCCGTTTGGTTTCTCGCACTATATGGTGTTTGAGAAGAGGGATGACCGAGACATAGTCTTTCAGAAGCGCTAGCACCTTACAATGGATAGACCGTTACACCTACATTCCCCTACATCTGCTGGTCTACCCTGTAAGAGTTCGCACGACTTAATCAACTATGCTAGAGCTCATAATAGCTTGTGGCTGCACACGGAAATTTCTAGTATGAATAATCTCATGATCCCTTTGAGCCTGGGTGGCGGTCCATAAAAAAACAGGCAATCCTAGTCTACTCAGGTGCCTAGACAGGCAATCCTGGAATACCCAGGTACCTCAATGCACCCAGATGTGTGTTTAAGTTGCCACCTTAAGTAAACCATTAATTAACAATCTCACATCTGTCATGAATACTCTCAAAACCCAATCCATGTCTACGAGCATAGCATGGTACTATAAGCATAACGTAATAGTAACTCCCAAGGTTTGAATGCAGGGCAATAGGTTCCTACCTCATCAACTACTTCCCAATACCCACAATTTAATTAGATCATAATCATGCAGTGTGTGAGGGTTGATCTAATGCAATAAAAACTGGGTATGAAAGAGGTATGATCAAAGTGTGAACTTGCCTGCAATGTTGATGAAGATGATTCGCACTCATAACTCTTGATAGTTCTACTCGTCACACTCTGGTCAATCTATTGTAAGCAAGCAATAGTAACCACACATAAGCAATCACTCAAAAGATCGGGAAGAACGAAGAAGACAATTCAGAAAACGTCAAAACCAAGCAAATAACTCTTGCAACATAAAACAATTTCTAAGAGTACCAAAATTATATGAATTTGGCCTTATCAGAAAGTTTAGGTCAAAAGCTTCGATTTGCGAAAAGAATCAACTAAATCGGAGTTACGAAACTCAAGTTATGTTCAAAAGAAGTTTGAATACAAATCTGGTCTAATTCAAATTTTAAAACTTTCAAAAACATGTTTGAGTTGGATTACAGGATAGAGGAGATCATAACGAAGACGTGGGCATTGGTTTCGTTGAATTTGGACTAACGAGTAAAAAGTTATAGTCATTTGAAAACCAGGGGCTAATCTGTAAATAAAATCATCACAGATAGGTCCCAGGCCGAAAACTAAAAGAAAAAAAAAATCCTATCAAAGGAATGTTCGCTAAACAGATCTACAGAAAGAAAACATTCACTAAAACTAACTAAACAGAAAACATTCGTTAAGTAATAAACCTAAAAAAACAAACCTAGGTTTTTTTTCAAAAAACCAAACAAAAAGGAAAACCGAGAAAACCGGGCGGCGGTTATACCGGTTCGATCGGTTTTTCGCCAAAAACCGGCGGCGGTCAGCGGCAGCGGCAGATCGGGCAACGACGACGGTTTCCGGCGAGGCTGCGGACTCCGGCGACGGCGAGCTCCGGCGCGGCGCGGCTTCATGACGAGGGGCGAGGGCAGCGCGGGGTGCGCGGCAGCGGGCGACGGCGAGCAG
>NC_041382.1:407291700-407329039 GCF_002162155.2 Triticum dicoccoides | reverse complement strand
TGCGGCGGTGGGCGGCAGGCGGCGACGGCGATGTGATGCGCGGGCGGCGGCGCGAGAGGCGAGGAGGAGAGGGGGTGGCGCGGGGCTCCGGGCAGTGCTATCTATAGGTGCGGGAGGCGAGGCCTGCCGTGGGCAAGGTGCAGCGATGGCGTGGCGGCGCCGGACTCCCGGAGGAGTCCCAGTCGCGCACGAGAGGAGGGAGGCGGCGGCGACTTGGGCCGGCTGGGCTGGGCGCGGCCCAGTTCGGTCGGCATGTTTTTTTAAATAAAGACTTTCTTTTTTCTAGACATACAAAACAAATAAAAATATTATATAGGCATAAAATATATCAAAATTTTCAGAATTTTTTTCCAACAATATGGACATTTTTCTAGCATTAAATAAAGTACACATAAATTCTAATAATTCAAACAGTGCTCCTGCTCTAATAAAATCCAATAAAATCATTTTTAAAATACCAAAATGATTTCAAATTAATTTTTCTCCAATTTTCTATTATAGGGAATCATGTTACCCTATTTTCCATGTATTTTGTTTTTGGAGAAAAATAATTTGAATAAAACTCAAATAACTCTAAATTGAAAATAAATTCAAAAGAACTTTGAATTTAATCCTTTGAAACTCTCAACTCATATTTCATATAATTTGAAGAAGTCATTTTATCTTCTCTCATGAAAATCATTGAGCTGCATGAAGTTTATGAATTGAAATATTTCCAAATGAAATTCAATTATTTTCAAATACCCTTTCATTTAAGTTAAATGGAAGAAGTCATATCATCTTCGCTCAAGGGTTTTGTATTTGAAAAGAATTTGAATTCATGGAGATCGGAAAGCAAATATGAAAGTTTGGGAAAGTCCTTTTATTCCCTCTCATTTAACTTTCAAAAAGTTTCGAATTCACTCACTTTCAGTCAATCAATCACACAATAATCAAACAAACAATAAAACCTATCTATTTAATATAACATTCCAAAATTTAGAATTTTGGGATGTTACAAACCTACCACCCTTAAAATGAATCTCGTCCTCGAGATTCGGAGAGGCTAGAAAGAAATAGGTTAGGGTCGGGGTCTTCTCAAAAATCCATCAATTGTCGCAGGAGGGTTTGGGGCGCTACCACCCTTAGAAACATGGTTACAGTTCCATCAAAACTCATACACTTCATCCATATGGTTAACAATGTCGGTCTTCTCAGATCTTCAGGATAATTCCTTATCTGGGCTCTTCCGGTAGTGGCATAACCTTTACCACAATTCTTCTGTACTTTCATCCTGGTAAGGTTATTCCGAGACTGGGTCTTCATAGCTGATAGGTCCGGCGCCAAAACTAAACAACTATCGATATCTCATGGTGGTCAACAATTTAGGGTTTCTCCTGCATGAAATGGGTCTGGTTGATCCTCACCGTATAACCTACGGTTGGCAACAACTGCCGTGTACAAGGGAAAAATACTTATACCATTCTAAGTTTAAATAGGGTTTTGATCGTCGTCTCTTTACTATATGTAAGTCACTCAGATTTACCGTCCCACATAGCAAGGTGAATAATAAGAGTAAGTCGGTATGGTGATCAATCCATTCCGCACCCAAATCATTACCTTGTATACGGTTTAGCGAATCTCGCATTCTAACACTCGGTCATCCTCACAAGCATTGCAGAATTTCTCTTGTCGACGAACTGGGTTCGGATAAATCCATGGATTCTGCAAGCCAAACAATCATCTATCATTCCTTCACCACTCTCGGGTTTGCGTAAACTCCTATAAGATCGTCTATCGATAAACGTCGTTTCTTCCTCCGGGGTTTTTTCTTCAGCAAAAATGTGCTTGCTTCTTGGCAGGTCCTGGGGCCTGTGGGTTATGGCCCATCTCATCACTTGTAGTCCTTGAACTTATCATCGAGCAACTGATCATTGTTCCAACTTCCTAGTATTCTTAAATCCATCCAATTGTACTGTCTTCCTTCCTTCTATTAGCACCAAACTAGGACACGATTACTCAGACTCATCATGGAGTTTCCATTGATCCATATTTCCGACATCATACCTCCTTTATATCCAGTAGTAATTTATCTCTTCATCCTCATGGGTTATCCCACATACTGAGATAAAACTTATACTTATGAAGTCCATATTCCACTTTGTGGAACATTATTATCCTTTCCAGGGTCAAGCATCCTTTACAGGGGAATATTGGCCATCTTTGCATGGCACTTCTTCAACCGGGAAACGTGAAACACATCATGAACTCCTGACGGTCCTTCAGGTAACTCCAACTTGCAGGCCACTTCTCCCATACGCTCAAAAACTCGGTATGGTCCTACAAATCTCGGGGCTAACTGTCCCTTAACTCCAATCCGTTTAACTCCTCACATAGGGGACACACGAAGACATGCTCTGTCTCCAATTTCATAGACTACCTCCTTGAGTTTTTGAGTCTACATAACTCTTCTGCCTGGACTGAGCTACCTCCACTCTATCTCAAATCAACTTAACATTCTCTTCTGACTCCTTGATCACATTTGGTCCAAACAACTGATGGTCTCCAACTTCATCCCACATACTCTTGGGGCATCACACATATCGAGACAAAACTCGTATTCATTTTGTTCGAAATCCACTCAGTGGAGTATCCTTATCTTTTCCAGGGGTCAACGGTTCTTACAGGGTACTACCACCCTTAAAATGCACAAATCTTCCATAGACCATATTTCTCATATCCTCAGAATGGCCAAAATCCTTCTTCATAGAGTAACAACTCATAAAATCCACATCAGTTCCAACGATGCTAACTTTATTCATTCTCAAGTGATTACAATCTCTCGCTTTTCCATTACATGTCTCAACTCAACACCTCAATATAAAAGAAAATGTTCCCACTTCTACTACTCCATTTCTTTTGTTGCAAACTCAACTATCTAGCACAAGTTGCCTTCTCCTTGGGGTATTCTCTGGCAAAGTGCCCTGCTCTGTTACAACGAAAACATATTACTTCTGACAAGTCTCGAGGTTTCCTTTTTGGGCAAATGCTGAGGTAGTGCCCTGACTCCTTGCACCTGTAATAGGTGATATGACTCAAGTCCATCCTGGAATCCAATCTGCTTCTCTTTCTAGACTTTTCCATTCCAATTAGGGCTTCTATTTCCCGTGGGTCATATTCTACTTCCTCTGTCGGGAATTCTACTAGATCCCCATTCATACAATTCTGGGAGATGTGTCCTTCTTCTCCACATGAATAGCATGACTTGGTGCAGGGTTTAATTGGTTCTTATTTGGGCGTGTCCGCCACCTCTTCCTTCATCACAATTTCTTCTAAAATTTCCATGAGGGCTCCTTTCATTACTTCTTTCTCCTGCTGGATGGTTCATTGTACCATGGGGTAAATGTGACACTGAGCAGGATAGTGGGTAGTCCCTTCACACAAGAAACAAGTAATCTGCCTAGTTGTGCATTCTTCAACTGGGTGACTTCCTTCACAATTTGGGCATTCATCCTTGTGTTCTTTATGGTTGTGTCCTATTTCTCCACAAAGCTTGCATGCACAAGGTTTCTTCATATACTTTCCAGAAGACTTCAATTTCTGGGACACGAACCGAGACTTTAGCAAAGTCAACTTAAAATCTTTCCAAGTGGTTACTCCTTGCCCTCCATTGATGGTTTGGTACATTCTCCACCAAGTAGCAGCACCTCTTTCAAAGCACCGAAGAGCATACCGGATCATATCCTTTCCAACTATAGGGTTATTCTTCATATGATCCTCCATGTTCTGAATCCATCGGTCCGTCTCCAATTGACTTATCGGTCCAGGAAAACATGAGTTCATCTCCATTCGTACTCTATTGGGTCCAAGGGTTTTGGGGTGAGATAAGAGAGATAGAGAGGGATACACACAATAAAACAATGGTTTTGAAAAGACAGATTTTATCTGTGGCCGTCAGAAAAACATCAAACAAATGACAGCTCACAAACGTCGCATCTAGCATAGGCATATAACAGGGGTTTGGTCTTCTAAAGGTCAATAAATCTTCAACGTCTCCAAACACTTCAAGCCTTGTTCATGCCTCCAATGGCTTCTTCCGATCATGCTTGTCTTTCTCAAGTTCTTTTGCCAGATCAACTCTGTTGACGCGAAGTCTCTCGTGACATCCTTTAATATTTCTAGAGTTGCATTCCAAACTTCCGGGTTTCAACATCCTTGACATGAACCATGATCCTGCTGTCCTTCAGTTCTTAATGAATCTCCGGTATCTTGAGGTTTTGCTCCTCCAGCTTGGCTACTTCAGCTCCTTGGTCCTAAGTTCTTCACGGAATGCTTCTTTGTCGAATATGGCTTCATGGAGCTCCACCTTAAACTTATTGATGTACTACTCCAGATCCTGGTGATACACCGGCTAAGGTTAAAACTTCATCTTACTAATAGGTGCTCCTTCAACCTTCTTCCATCCAATCTATTCTGAAGAAATGCATCCTTAACTCAGCACGGTGACAATAGCATCAGCGGGCGATGACATCACAGATAACCGTGTTTTTACTCATTGCCATGAGCTATCTTACATAGTTGATATCTCCTGTCTTAGGGTTTTATTGACAAAAACTTTGGGTTCTAATGCTCCATGTTCCGGTCTTTCTCCGATACACCTTGATCTCGGGTATTGACAACTTCCTTAGTCTGCCAAGTTCCATAAGGGTAGCCTTCCTAGGTCATACAAATCTGGGAATTCTTCAGAGCCTTCAAATTCTACTTGTCTTCGGTCTTCAACCGTTGTAGTTTCCATTATTCAGATGCACGGAAAATACTCTTCATTCCGAAGTGGTCTTAGTTGTCCGATATCTTGTACTTCTTGGAGTGGTCTCATCAGTCGAATCTTCGTGTGGTCAAAAGGGGAAAGGGGTATGGTCTCACTGAAGGGAATTTTTTGAATAAGCTCAGAAGAGAGGAGAGGTAAAAAGTCTTTTTGAGAGGGAAAGTTGTAGAGAAAAATCTTTGCTATGGGCTTGCCAGTTTCTAGGGTCACGTCCTACAGTCAACATGTGCAATGATACCATCTTGTAGCGACCTGACCCGAATGGATCAAGTCTCTATGCTTAAGTGTCATCCCTGGATCGGTATGCTGACACACACAATACTCGAGGATTTATAACAGAGGTAAATCACATGTAAAAGTAACGTAAATACTATTACCTCAATCCAAATAGCGGAAGTAACAAGGTTGTGGATTCCCATCAACACCAGCGGCAAAGTTGAGTGTAGAAATCATAACCCTAACGTATCACTTACTCGTCGTAAGATAATCCTACAACATGAGACGTTGCAGCCACAAAGGGTCAGTACATTGAATGTACTGGCAAATTCACACCAGAGGATAATGATGAATAAAGGCTATCACTACATGCATATTTGGCTGGTAGAAAGCTCTATGGTTATAAGGTTTTTGCGAAAAGCAAATTTTTCCCTACTGCAAAGGAATACATTTTAATCTAACTATCATGGTGGTTGTTAAACATTGAGAATGGTTGACAGCATTCTCAATCCCAATTAAGTAACATCATTAAACCCAACAAAATTATTTAAAGTCACATGATGAGATTCACATGATAATTCAAGTACTAGATACTCAAGATGTCCATAACCGAGGACACGGCTAACCATGATTAGTTTATACACTCTGCAGAGGTTTGCGCACTTTTCCCCACAAGACTCGATCGCCTCCATTTGGTTTCTCGCACTACATGGTGTTTGAGAAGACGGATGACCGATACATAGTCTTTCAGAAGCGCTAGCACCTTACGATGGATAGACCGTTACACCTACTTTCCCCTACATCTGCTAGTCTACCCTATAAGAGTTCGCATGACTTAATCAACTATGCTAGAGCCCATAATAGCTTGTGGCTGCACACGGAAATTTCTAGTATGAATAATCTCATGATCCCTTTGAGCCTGGGTGGCGGTCCATAAAAAAACAGGCAATCCTGGTCTACCCAGGTGCCTAGATAGGCAATCCTGGAATACCCAGGTACCTCAATCCACCCAGATGCGTGTTTAAGTTGCCACCTTAAGTAAACCATTAATTAACAATCTCACATCTGTCATGAATACTCTCAAAACCCAATCCACGTCTATGAGCATAGCATGGCACTATAAGCATAACATAATAGTAACTCCCAAGGTTTGAATGCAGGGCAATAGGTTCCTACCTCATCAACTACTTCCCAATACCCACAATTTAATTAGATCCTAATCATGCAGTGTTTGAGGTTTGATCTAATGCAATAAAAACTGGGTATGAAAGAGGTATGATCAAAGTGTGAACTTGCCTGCAATGTTGATGAAGATGATTCGCACTCATAACTCTTGATAGTTCTACTCGTCACACTCCGGTCAATCTATTGTAAGCAAGCAATAGTAACCACACATAAGCAATCACTCAAAAGATCGGGAAGAACGAAGAAGACAATTCAGAAAACATCAAAACCAAGAAAATAACTCTTGCAACATAAAACAATTTCTAACAGTACCAAAATTATATGAATTTGGCCTTATCAGAAAGTTTAGGTCAAGAGCTTCGATTTGCAAAAAGAATCAACTAAATCGGAGTTACGAAACTCAAGTTATGTTCAAAAGAAGTTTGAATACAAATCTGGTCTAATTCAAATTTTAAAACTTTCAAAAACATGTTTGAGTTGGATTACTGGATAGAGGAGATCACAACGAAGACGTGGGCGTTGGTTCCATTGAATTTGGACTAACGAGTAAAAAGTTATAGTCGTTTGAAAACCAAGGGCAAATCTGTAAATAAAATCATCTGAGATAGGTCCCTCGCCGAAAACTAAAAGAAAAAAGAAAAATCCTATCGAACGAACATTCGCTAAACAGATGTACAGAAAGAAAACGTTCACTAAAACTAACTAAACAGAAAACGTTCGTTAAGTAATAAACCTAAAAAAACCAAGCTAGGGTTTGTTTTTCAGAAAACCGAACAAAAAGGAAAACCGAGAAATCGGGCGGCGGTTATACCGGTTTGATCGGTTTTTCTCCGAAAGCCGGCAGCGGTCAGCGGCAGCAGCAGATCGGGCAGCGACGATGGTTTCCGGCAAGGCTGTGGACTCAGCGACGACGGTTTCCGGCGACGCTGCGGACTCCGGCGACGGCGAGCTCCGGCGCGGCGCGGCTTCGCGACGAGGGGCGAGGGCAGCGCGGGGCGAGGGCAGCGCGGGGTGCGCGGCAGCGAGCGACTGCGAGCGGCGGCTTGCGGCGGCGGGCGGCAGCGGGCGGCAGGCGGCGACGACGATGTGATGCACGGGCGGCGGCGCGAGAGGCGAGGATGAGAGAGGGTGGCGCGGGGTTCCGGGCGGCGCTATCTATAGGCACGGGAGGCGAGGCCTGCCGTGGGCGAGGGGCAGTGACGGCGTGGCGGCGCCGGACTCCGGGAGGAGTCCCGGTCGCGCACGGGAGGAGGGAGGCGGCGGCGACTTGGGCCGGCTGGGCTGGGCGCGGCCCAGTTCGGTCGACACGTTTTTTTATAAAGATTTTCTTTTTTCCAGACAAACAAAACAAATAAAAACAAACAGAAATAAAAATATTATATAGGCATATAATATATCAAAATTTTCAGAATTTTTTTTCAAACAACATGGACATTTTTCTAGCATTAAATAAAATACACATAAATTCTAATAATTCAAACAGTGCTCCTGCTCTAATAAAATCCAATAAAATCATTTTAAAAATACCAAAATGATTTCAAATTAATTTTTCTCCAATTTTCTATTGTAGGGAATCATGTTACCCTATTTTCCATGTATTTTGTTTTTGGAGAAAAGTAATTTGAATAAAACTCAAATAACTCTAAATTGAAAATAAATTCAAAAGAACTTTGAATTTAATTCTTTCAAACTCCCAACTCATATTTCATATAATTTGAAGAAGTTATTTTATCTTCTCTCATGAAAATCATTGAGCTGCATGAAGTTTATGAATTGAAATATTCCCAAATGAAATTCAATTATTTTCAAATACCCTTTCATTTAATTTAAATGGAAGAAGTCATATCATCTTCACTCAAGGGTTTTGTATTTGAAAAGAATTTGAATTCATGGAGATCAGAAAGCAAATATGAAAGTTTGGGAAAGTCCTTTTATTCCCTCTCATTTAACTTTCAAAAAGTTTCGAATTCACTCACTTTCAGTCAATCAATCACACAACAATCAAACAAACAATAAAATCTATCTATTTAATATAACATTCCTAAATTTAGAATTTTGGGATGTTACATTTACTTGGCACAAACACTAATTAAAACATAAGAAACACAATCCTAACATTAGCATAATTGTGCCAACACAAAGAAACATGAAGTAAAAAGCAAAAATGAATTTTATTCATTGGGTTGCCTCCCAACAAGCGCTATAGTTTTACGCCCTTAGCTAGGCATAATATTTCAACGATGCTCACACAATAGATAATAATCGAAACACAAAGAGAGCATCATGAAACATGTGACACACACATTTAAGTCTAACATACTTCCTATGCATAGGAATTTTATAGGAAAACAAATTATCAAGAGAAGAAAGATCTAGCATATGCAAAGGAGAGTAATAAAACATTGACAATCTCAACACAAAGAGAGGAAATTTAATAACATAAAAATTTCTACAATCATATTTTCCTCTCTAATAATAATTATATGTAGGATCATAATCAAATTCAATAATATAACTATTATATAAAATTTTCTCTTTATGATCCACATGCATGCAAAGTTGACACTCTTTCAAAATAGTGGGATTATCATCAAATAAAGTCATGACCTCTCCAAACTCACTTTCATAAAAAAAATCATAAGATTCAATACTCTGCAAATATGTGGGATTATTTTTAGATAAAATTGACACTCTTCCAAACTCACTTTCAATATTACCGCAAACATATTCATCATGAGGCTTAAATAAATTTTCAAGATCATAAGAAACATTATCACCCAATAATGATGATTGTAATAAGTAGCGGACATGAGAAAACAAGCATCCCCAAGCTTGGAATTTTGCATATTATTAGCACAATTGACATTAATCGAATTTATAGTAAAATTATTGCAATCATGCTTTTCATTCAAGGAGCTATAATGAACCACTTCATAAATTTCTTCATCACAATTTTTAGATTCACGATTCTCAAGCAAAACTTCATAAAGATAATCTAGTGCACTCAAATCACTAACAATTGGTTCATCATGATTGGATCTTTTAAAAAGATTAGCAAGTGGATGGGGATCCATATCAATAGCTTTTTATCAAGCGAAGATGCAAGCATATAAAAGGCATATCACAACACAAGCAAAGAGAAGATCTGACGAGAAAAAGGCGAACGAAAAAGAGGGCGAATAAAAACGGCAAATTTTTGTGAAGTGGGGGAGAGGAAAATGAGAGGCAAATGGCAAATAATGTAAATTGCGAGGACATGAGATTTGTGATTAGGAACCTGGTATACGTTGAAGATCCTCCCCGACAGCGGCGCCAGAAATTCCTTTTGATGTCGCTTGAAACTACGTTTGTATTTTCCCAAAGAGGAAGGGATGATGCAACACAACGGCGTTAAGTATTTACCTCGGATATGAAACCAAGGTTATCGAATCAGTAGGAGAACCAAGCAACACAACATAAACAACCCCTGCACATAGATAACAAATCCTTGCAACCCGACGTGTTAAAGGGGTTGTCAATCCCTTTCGGGGTACGGCGCCTCAAGATGGGCAAATGGACGTGAGATAAATTTGTAGTAGATTGATCGATCGAACGCCAAATAAAATAAATAAGGGAAAATTGCAGCAAAGTATTTTTGGGTTTTTGGTTTAATAGATCTGAAAATAAAAGCAAATAAAAAGTAGATCGCAAAGGCAAATATATGAGAAACAAGACCCGGGGGCCGTAGGTTGCACTAGTGGCTTCTCTCGAGAAAAATAGCAAACAGTGAGTAAACAAATTACTGTTGGGCAGTTGATAGAACCTCAAATAATTATGACAATATCCAGGCAATGATCATTATATAGGCATCACGTCCAAGATTAGTAGACCGACTCCTGCCTGAATCTACTACTATTACTCCACACATCGACCGCAATCCAGCATGCATCTAGTGTATTAAGTTCATGGAGAAACGGAGTGATGCAGTAAGAACGATGACATGATGTAGACAAGATGTATCTATGTAGAGATAGGCCCCATCATTTTATCCTTAGTAGCAATGATACATACGTGTCGTTTCCCTTTCTGTCACTGGGATCAAGCACCGTAAGATCGAACCCACTACAAAGCACCTCTTCCCATTGCAAGATAAATAGATCAAGTTGGCAAACAAAACCCAAATATCGGAGAAGAAATACGAGGCTATAATCAATCATGCATATAAGAGATCAAAGAATCTCAAATAACTTTCATGGATATAAAAAGATAGATCTGATCATAAACTCAAAGTTCATCGATCCCAACAAACACACCGCAAAAGAGTTACATCATATGGATCTGCAAGAGACCATTGTATTGAGAATCAAGAGAGAGAGATGAAGCCATCTAGCTACTAACTACGGACTCGAAGGTCTACAAAGAACTACTCATGCATCATCGGAGAGGCACCAATGGAGGTGGTAAACCCCATCCGAGATGGTGTCTAGATTGGCTCTGGTGGTTCTGGACTCTGCGGCGGGTGGATGAATATTTCGTCGAATCCCCTAGGGTTCTGGGATTTTTGGGGTATTTATAGAGCAAAGAGGCCGTCCAGGGGGCACCCGAGGTGGGGACAAGCCATCAGGGCGCGCCTGGGCCTCCTGGCGCGCCCTGGTCGGTTGTGCCCCCTCGGGGCACCCCCCAGGCGCAGGCAGGGCCCGTTTTGTTTCTTTTGGCTCATAAAAATTCTCCTTCAAGTTTCGTGGTATTTGAACCCCGTCTGATATTGATTTTCTGTGATGTAAAAAACACAGAAAAACATGAACTGGCACTTGGCACTATGTTAATAGGTTAGTATCGAAAAACATCCAAGATTGATAATATAACAGCATAGAACAATAAAAAATTATAGATACCTTGGAGACATATCAATGTACAATATGATCGTAGAGGATAAGCGCCGGGAACGTATCTATAATCAAGGGTTTCAGTTCCATGGTGACAATGTTGTGCCTGAGCATGGAGGAGCGGCAACGCTTGCATAGTTCACCCAATTTCATCGTCAAATGCGTGATTGAGAAACTCCTATTTGCCTATACAATGATTTGATGGAGTATATGTGGGCTCACGTTGACCACCAATTGATGTATCTTTTTTCAAAATGTATTTGAGATAATTTAATTTTTATTTGGCTTATAAACAATGATATATTTATTTCTCTTATAACTTATGATATATTTGTTTGGTTGTGAAACTATGCATGATGTTTGTATTTTTGTCTGAATTTTGTTTGAAAAAAACACGGCAGGCCGACCACGAGGGCAAAAATACGTCCACGCGTTGGGTGCACGTCCGATCCAAACGTAAAAGAGAGCGGACAACGAACAGGTGGCCAACCCAAACAAAAAAAATGGATAAAAAACGTGTTCGTACGGGTCAGCGCATTGGAGTTGATGGAAGAACTTGGTGTCAGCGTCACCCTCTAACGGTCGTATATACTGAATCACTAATGTGTGGAAGTACTATAAATACTTTTCTATGGAGTACCTATGGAGATGATTTTTTTATGCGTCAACCCTATAGAGATGATTACATGTGTATTATCAGCTAATGACTACTACATCCTTTCCGGTTTATAGGGCTCAATTCAAAAATCTCATCAACCAAGGTAGATGGTGAGTGATGAAAATTTTTGTAGTTTGCAAAACCACTCAATTAATGTGTTTGTTTTCTTAAAAAATTATGTTTACCAATATATTAATTACAATGCATGTATGTATAAAGTACATGCATTGGTTAATTTTCTCTTAATAATTGCATGCAATGATTTATTGCACTTTAAAATCTGAACATGTGATGAGGAACAACCAAACTGAGACTTATAAAATACGAAAACAAAATATTTAAGATAAACTCTATATACCGAAAAGGAGGGAGTAGTAGTTAATATAGGACGGTGGTTAAATTGAAAAGTTTTTTCTTTCCCCTCTTTGCTCCTCCAATCGTTGAGGTTACTTCCACCAGCGGCTACCCACCCACTCGAACATTGCACGTCGCATCGCATCTCTCTCCAATAGACCGTTAGTTGGAAACGAAAGGAATAACTTTTTTGAGGGGTAAAGCATTTATTCATCAAAAAAGCAAACAAGGTTCACAGCAGAAATCTCATCTGTCTTAAACTGCAGGCAGAAGCTTAAAAACGAAATAAAAACGAAGAACACCGAATCTGCACTACATGTAGACTTTAGACCACACCCGGAATCTCTTTCGCAACAACCTGTAGGATGCAATCTGGTGGCCCGTGAAGCCACACTTTATTTAGTTCCATGCTAACCCCCTCTTTAGCTAATATATGTGCTGCACCATTTGATGTTCTTCTCACCCAGCTGACCTTGAACTCCTGTCGCGTATGCAACATAGCTTTCACTTCATCAACGAGTGGCCCAACCGTAGATAGATTCTTGCTGTTGTCGTTGAGCATGGCCACCACCTCTCTGCTATCAAGCTCCAAGTGAACCTTCGAAAATCCCTGCTGAATCGCGAGTTGCATTGCCTGTCGACTCGCCTTTAACTCCAGCAGCTGAGGGTCGGAGGTGCTTGGGAGGAACGCACACACCCCTCCTCTGAACGCACCAACATGATCCCGTATGATCACTCCTCCTCCTCCTTTTGTCCGCAGCTTCGTCGAAGCACCATCAACATTCACTTTTACCCAGCCCATTTCAGGTGGCTTCCACGCCTCCACTAGCTTTGTGCTTGGCACAGTGGGTCCTTTGGGATGCACCTCTCTCCACTCTTTAATATGGGCACACACCCTCCCAGCCACCGCTCGCACATCAGCTATCTGTTTGCCATCTCTCGCTTCTTTCCTTGCTAACCACATGCCGTAGAGAGCTTGGATCATCGTCTCACGTTCTGCCTCAGTCGCGTCGGCTAACCACTCCTGCAGCCATGACGAGATAGAGCTAAAGGATCCATCCAACTCCGGCGGTGTAACAACATGAACCTCCATCTCCTCTCTCGGAGCTCGCCAGAATAGTTGGGAGTGCGGGCGGCCCAAAAACGATGGTAGATAGACTCATCCCTGCCACACGCTACACAGAATACTCCGCCCTTGATCCTTCGTCGGTGCAACTTTGCCCCTACAGCCAATCCATTCCGCATGAGCCTCCAGGTATGTATCTTAGCTTTGTTCGGTGCATTTGTACTCCATAGCGCTAACTTCTAGGGTTTAGTCTCTCCGGTCTCGTGGTAGATTTACTCTTGTACTATCCATATCATCAATATTAATCAAGCAGGACGTAGGGTTTTACCTCCATCAAGACGGCCCGAACCTGGGTAAAACATTGTGTCCCCTGCCTCCTGTTACCATCCGGCCTAGACGCACAGTTCAGGACCCCCTACACGAGATCCGCCGGTTTTGACACCGACATTGGTGCTTTCATGGAGAGATCCGCTATGTGATCGACAAAAGGATCGATGGCTCGCCTGCAGATCAACTGCGACATCGGCATCTTCGTCACCAGCTCGACTGGCCACCTTGGTTCGACCAAGAACTGCGCCCCGTGTTCGGATCACCATGTTCGGACGGGGGCCTTCATCAAACATCAACTCCGATCTCTATCAAGATCATGGAGGAATCATCCATGGAGCTCAGGGGCTCAACGTCAACATTGCCCTCAAGCGACCGTGCTGTTTTTCTGGACAGCGAACTCGTATCTGCCGTCACCACCTCCTCGAGTATCGCTTTGACGATCTCTTTGGTGGAATTGTGCGGAATTGAGTCTACAACAACCCTGAAAAATTTCGTCGAGTTCCGATGAAGGAATCTCTGGCAATCCACGATATACCGGAGCCCTGTCAAATCTGGACGGGAATCTGGATGAGTTTAGGACGTGGTGTCCAGCTTCTAGCTCGGACGTCCTTTGGAAGATCCAATCGTTGATCAGCTGCGGAATTCCTATATCTACCACCTCTCAAAATTTCAGCTCGATCCGACCGTCCAAACTCCGGAAACCTTCCGATTAGTGCATCACTTTTCGGATCTGTTTTCTGCGCGAAAACGAATCCGACCCGAGTTCGTCTTTTTTATGAACGGGATTTCGGACATCCCTTTTAAAATAAGTTTTGTATGGGGTATTTTGTTTTGTTCCCGAACACATCCCAATAACTTTAACATCTTTTGAACATGATCTTCAACATCATGCTGGTGTCAAACCAGTCCGGCAATATTGCTCCACGGCTACCGACCTGCCCTAGACACGTCGTCGCTTTATTGAGCCGAGCTCAACTTCTTCGGATCATCATCTCGGCAAGCCGAACAAGAGTCCGGCATCGCGTAGGATAAATCATCACAAACATCGCCGCCCCACGGATTACATGGAGCGGGCATATCGGCATCGCCGCACGGTCGCTTCATCAAGCCGACATCGACCACGTCACGACCTACATCGGCATGGCCGCACTATTGCTTCTTCAAGCTGGAGTCCATCACGCCGACCTACTTCGACTCATCGGCTGACATCGAGGCTTCGACATCTCGGCTGGACCGGGGGCTTCGTCATCTCTTCATCAACCTACTCCGGACACTTCGGCCTCATTAGCCGACCAACTCCGTCACGTTAGCTGGGCCGAGGGCTTTGCCTCGGCGAGCCAACCTTTGCCAGCATTGCCATGCCGTCATTTTATCTCTCATCAGGCAATGGGTGTGCGGATCGAGTCCCAATTTTGGGAATCACCTTCCTTCGGATTGCTACAACAAATAAACCAGGTGCTATTAATCCTAGTATTTTTTGCTTGTTGGGGGTCATTTTTCCCAAGGAATTATTACTCTGGTTTGTCCATCATATGCACACAGGTCTATCAAATGGTGGCCGCATTAACGATAGTCGCATGGTGGTTCGGTCAATTTCCGTACATAGTCCGGCGAACGCCGCATCTGGAGCTCGGACCGACCTGCAAATTCAGGCTTTGCCACGCCTTTACCACATCATGCCGACACCCTGCATCGACATTGACTTCGGCGCCAGGCCATATTTCTTTTATTACTCACTTTTCATAAATTATTTATTATGCAACGATTTTTTTAATTATCATTATTACTATTATCTCCGATTTCACTATTTTTTGTGCACAGGAAAATGATCCGGGGACTTCGGCGTCACTCTACCGGTCTGCATTGACCGTGCTATGTCACCACTTCGGCGCGTTGAGCTCTCCGCTCCGCCACCTCGGGACCGGCTTGGGGGATGGAACCTCGCCCCGCATCAAGCTCGGACCGTGTCATCAATGCCGAACACATTAACCAGCTAAGTCGCTTTCATGCTCAAAGTTTTAAGTTTTAACTTGTGTTCGGTTCGACCAAGCATTATACTTTTTTGGAAAAAAGTTGATTGTAAAAAAATTTCTTGTCCAAACTTTGTTTGTGACACGCATATTCAAATACCCCGCTTATTTGGGGGCTTCCTTTATGAAGCTTTTCCTCTTGCATATGATTATACTTGTACGGCTTCGTTCCTTGTTCGTGTATTACGCCACAATATGCACCATATTGACTTAAGCGATTTGCGAGCTGGGTTGCCTGGCTCCTATGCTTACCCCTACGTTCCCGATTGTTCGGCTAGGGAGTAAAGGGAGCACCTCTGCGATTGTCATGACCGGGTCCTCCGAGCTCTGACCTCAGACTGGGTGAAGCCGAAAGCTAGCGCTCTTATTGTTTTCAATCATGGTCGGCACACAACGGAACTCATGAGTACAAAAAATCTATTGCACAAGTCTCATAGTAATAATGAGCACCGAAGAAAGGTATCGGTGGGGGTACTATTTTCTTCAAAGATGCTTCTTACACTTTGTCTGTAATATAGCATAAGTTCCCTGAGTGCGCTTTGTCTATTACGGCCTTATGGCCCGGTTGCCTGGTTATCGGAAACACTGTCGATATTCTCGACAGGTGGAGTACATAACACTTTTCGATCCTTGATCGAAGAGGGAGAAGCCGACGGTCGATTAAGATGCGTTTACAGTTCGGTCGAACAAAGATATGATATTAGTACTTCGGTACATACAATCATTACACATAAAATTCTTTTACCCAAGTCACTTGGGGGCTCTTAAATTTATATGAGCCGTTTTATAATAAGTGTTCTTCTTCTTAGTCGTTGCAAAGTTTTTATTACTATTATTATTTATCACTCCTTTTTTTGACACGAGTGTGTGGTCACTAGCCGGGGAGCCTAATTTCTCTCTCAAAGCCGCTAGAGTTTAGTTTGCTAAACTAGCCTAATGAGAAGTACTCCGCCTTCGGGATAGGAGGTTGAAGCATAGGCTGACCCACTTGAAGTCTTGAGATAGGATGTGTCATGTTAAAGCATGACAGAAGCACTTTTTGTTCTAAAGTCCAATTTCCGGATTGGCACCGAACACTTGATCTTATTCGGACGTCACATTTTTACTGACGTTTTTTTTGGTTTTCCAAGCTTATGGCACTTTTAAACTATTTGTGTGTTTCCAGCACAAGTCTCACAGTGCAATGCCGGACACCTTTATAGATTCGGAAAAAAACATTCTCGGATTTCACTATATATGCATTGGTTTCGAATTGTGTCTTCGGTCAATAGTTGGGTTGCCCGGCTCCTGCGCTTGCCTCCTACGTTGCACTTTGTTCGGCTAGGTGTGCAAAGGGAGAACCACTGCGATTGTGCTTCCAGCTCACATGGTTAAGCACCTCAGTGGAGAAAGCCGAAAACTGACTGTCACAATAAGCGTAAACTGGTCAGCAATCCGATGATGGTGTTAAATGACGGGCCATTCATAACAATGGCCGAAGTGTTTACGGCTTGACCTCAACTGTCGCCGAACACTACCGGGGGCTATTAATTGGCCTCCCAAACTAAAATCCTCGATATTTTGCTCTTACATTAGAGCTGAGGTTTCATGATCATGCTTAGCATGACAACCCAAAGAAAGGAACCAATAGCGGGACTATTTTCTTTGGAAGCCATTTCTTATGTTAAACAGTAATATAACATATCTCTCTGCGTACCTTTGTTTATAAAACCGTATGGCCAGATTGCCTTGTTTGTCGTAAATCTTTGCCCTCATAAAGGCTTTATAAAGTAGGACAAACACTCCCCGGCTTCTGGCCGAGGAGGTTGAAGCCGATGGTCGGTTAACAAAGTTTTGTACAATGCGGATCCGAGCATTAATGACGTAAAGTACTTGGATACATAGAGTCATTACACATAATTTGTTATTTTACTATGGATATCGAGCCTTAATTCGGCCACCCGTGCCCGCATTAAGGCTCAGGGGCTACTGGGCTTCGGGCTTATTATTTACAAATATTAAAGGGGCACATCGATCCCCTGATCTGGTGTTGCCACCCGACCAGTGTCTTGGGGGCTACTACATTGCCTGTTCAATGCAGAAAATTTTAAGTGCAATACAGTTGCCGAGGAGATTTTGATCCTCAGGTTGGTCGGCCGCACCCAACCTGAGTCTCAAGGACTAAGCACGCCGCTTTTTGTGTCCCGAAGTATTCTGCCGAGCTAGGACTTGATCCTTAGGCCGATTTTGCAAATCAACCTGAGTCTCAGCGGCTACTGGGATCAGCGGTCTTACGTCATCCTTCAGGTGCATCTCGGGTTTTAGACCGATACACACCTTGAGGACTATTGGCTATATATCTCGGCAGAGAATAAATTGCAATAATAAAAAATATTGACAAAAAATCGGCCCACAGTCGGGGTGGTGCACCACCTCGGAAGAAGTCCGGCATAAAGCTCGGGCGCTAGTGGCTGGCTCCATAGAGGGCATTTCCGGCATTAAGCTCGGCTAAACTCCTTCAACTTTTTTGAAACAAGGTGATATGACACCTCGGATATAGTCCAGCGTTGGAGCTCGGACACAGTCCGGCGTTGGAGCTCGGATACATTCCGGCGTTGGAGCTCGGATACATTCCGGCGTTGGAGCTCGGAAGCGGTCCGGCATTGGTGCTCGGCCGCAAAAGATACCTCGAATGCAGTCCGGCGTTAGAGCTCGGACGCAAGAGGACACTGCCTCCCGGGAACAACTTCAAACCCGAGGTGTGGCATAAAAATAACAAGGCATTGAAAAAGGCTAGAAACTTAAAGGGGCTCCTCAGATACCCGACGTGTAAACTCGCCGAATGCATTTCGGCGATCCTCAAGATAGAAGATGAGAAGATTTGTTGAACCAGTTTTCAAGACCGTCAACCGAAGATGAAGAACAGTTCGGAAGAATCGAGGAGCGTCCCTAACTTGAAGACCGGTTCAGGGGGCTACTGACAGTGTCCTGGACTAGGGGGTACTCACCATGTCGTCTCCCGATCTGTTAGATTGGGCCGAGGACCCCCATGGTCGTATACTCATGGGCCAGTTCGGACAACTGCCGCATACATGGAAGATTCCACAAGACTTGGTGATCAAGACAAGGACTCCTCCCCACCGGCGTATTCGGCTAGGACTCTTGTTATCCTAGGCCTCTGGTGCATTATATAAACTGAGGCCAGGCTAGTCGATAGATCATATACAAACAATCATACCATAGGCTAGCTTCTAGGGTTTAGCCTCTCCGATCTCGTGGTAGATTTACTCTTGTACTACCCATATCATCAATGTTAATCAAGCAGGACGTAGGGTTTTACCTCCATCAAGAGGGCCCGAACCTGGGTAAAACATTGTGTCCCCTGCCTCCTATTACCATCCGGCCTAGACGCATAGTTCGGGGCCCCCTACCCAAGATCTGCCGGTTTTGACACCGACAATGAGGCTCCACTCGGGCACGTGGCTGTCATAATTGATCCCTCCTTGAAGTACCGCGCCTTGAGCACCCTAGCACAAAGGGAGGAGGGGTTTTGTAAAATCCTCCAAGCTTGCTTTGCTAGCAACGCTTGGTTAAAAGCCTCCGGTTCCCTGAAACCCATACCGCCCTCTCTCTTCGAGTGGCACATCTTATCCCAAGATATCCAGTGTACTTTCCTTTCACCATTCGCTGCACCCCACCAAAATTTCGAGGAGATCGATTTCAGGTTCCGGCACATCTTCTTTGTGAGTTGAAAACAGCTCATGATGTAAGTAGGCGTAGACTGAAGTCCTGTTTTAATGAGAATCTTTCGCGCTACCTTAGATTGCCCTTGTCCCTTCCAACCAGACACTTTGCTTGTCGAACTTTCCCTCACATACTTGAACGTGCCCTCTTTCGATCTACCAACCAGTGTTGGTAAACCAAGGTACTGTTCACACAATGCCTCAGAGTTGATACCTATAGCTTGCTTGAGCATCACCTTGTCTTCGGACTTGCATCCTTTCCCAAAGAAAATGGATGATTTTTGGAGGTTTACCTTTTGACCCGAGGCCACTTCATAGTCAGCCAGGATATTCTTCAACGTTTGCATTGTTTCCTTGGTGCCCTCTAAAAACACTATACTGTCGTCAGCAAAAAGCAGGTGTGTGATATGGGGGCTAGTGCTCCCAAACGACACCCCTTTGATTGTATTTTCACTTTGGGCATGCTTTATCAATGCTGAAAAAACTTCCACACAAAATAGGAAAAGATATGGGGAGAGCGGGTCTCCTTGTCGAAGGCCCCTAGATGGCACAAATCTGCGAGAGAGCCCCCCATTTAGTTTGACAGAAAAACGTGTAGAAGTGACACACCTCATGACCATCGCAATCCAGCTCTCCGCAAAACCAAGCTTTCTCAACATTTGTTCAAGAAAAATCCATCAACCCTGTCATACGCCTTCATCATATCAAGCTTAACCGCACATAGAGGATTCTTCCGTTTTCTTGTCCTGATCGCGTGCACACACTCATAGGCAACTAGAACATTATCCGTGATTAACCATCCGGGAACAAATGCACTCTGCTCCTCGGATATTAGCAGTGGCAAAATCACCTTTAGTCTATTGGCGAGGACTTTAGTGGTGATCTTATACAGAACATTACATAGGCTGATGGGTCAGAATTGTGAATAATAGCTCCGGTGATTTAACCTTCGGTATCATGACTATAACAGTGTCATTGAACGAATTTGGTGCAGCGACACCTGCAAGAAAATCCCGAACCGTTGTACACACATTGCCACGTAGCATCGGCCAGTGCCTTTAATAAAACAGCGCCGGGAAGCCGTCCGGCTCGGGCGCTTTCATCGGTTCCATTTGGAATAGAGCAGTCTCTATTTCCAAGTCTGATATTGCAGCCATGAGTTTTCCATTCATGTTTTCAGAGATCACACTTTCAAAGTGTTGTAGTAGGCGGTCAGCCTGAGCAGACCCTTCTGAAGTAAATAGATTGTGATAGAAAGAGGCAGCCATCTCCCTCATCTCATCATCAGCCGTACATCTTGTGCCATCCTCTCGCTTCAATGCTCTAATTGTATTTTTCCTTTTCCGGTGTGACGCTCGATTATGAAAATATTGGGTGTTCTGATCTCCTTCTTTGAGCCAACCCACTCTGGACCACTGCTTGTACATAATTTCCTCTCGCGCATATACCTCTCGGAGCTGTTCCTCAATGTTCCTGACCTCGGCAGTTAGGCCAGTGCCCAATGCCCTCTCTTTTGCAGCTTTTAATTGTTCCTTCAGTTTTACAATCTGCCGACGCACCAAACCGAAGACTCGGCGTCCCCATCTTTGCATATCAACTGATACTCCTTGTAGCTTCTCACACACCTCCCCAATGTTACCGCCTTGCCTCCCTGCTTCTGCCCACGCTTTCATCACCATCTATTCATAGCCATCGTGCTTTATCCACATCTCCTAGAAACGGAATGGCCTCTCCTCCTTGACTGCCGCACCAGGAGCTATCTCCATGGCACGAATGATCAAGGAAATGTGGTCGGACTCCTCCATTAAAACATGCTCCACCGTCGAGTCAGGAAAGAGAGCCATGAAGCTATTATTGCATGTGGCTCTGCCCAACCTAACCTGAATATTCTCCCCATCGTCCCGCTTATTGTCCCAGGTATATGGGTATCCCGAGAAGCCCAAATCAGCCAGTTCACACTTAGACAAGCAGTCTTTGAAGCCTTCCATCTGTGTAAAATTTCTGGGGTTCCCACCAACTTGTTCTGATTGCTCTAGTATCTCATTAAAATTTCCTGCGCATAACCAAGGTAGATCGTCCTGAGATCATAGATATTGTAGGGCATCCCATGATTTCTTGCGCAGCTCTGTTTTTGGCTCGCCGTAGAAACCAGTGAACCTACACACCTTGCCATCCACGTTGACCTCAGCATCTATAAAATACTGGCACCATGGTCTGATGGTGACCTGAATGTTATCTCTCCACCAAAGTGCTAGTCCACCACTTAAACCCTGGCAATCCACAGCAACACCACTTCTGAATCCAAGACTCCACTTGATCCTCTCCATCGCCTTAGCCTTTTTCTTCGTTTCACATAAGAATACCACCGCTGGGTTGTAGGACCGAATCAGGTCTCTTAGTTCGCCAACCGTCGAGTCCAACCCCAGTCCTCGACAGTTCCAAGGAAGGATATTCATTGCGTCCGGCGGCCCTGTCCAACAGGGTCCGCCGATCGATCATCGCCCTCTGAGATACGGTCAAACACACTAGAAGTTTTCTGTCTAGTATCGCGAATGAAAGTATCATTGCCCACTTGCCTGTCTGGATCTCCCTTTGCCACCCAATGTTGCTTGGGCCTTCTCTTTCTCTCCTTTTGCTCCTGATAGTTGGGGCTCCTTGGAGACCGGGGTACATACTCCTGCCTCGGGATCCAAACATATCTGCCACTTGTCCTCTCCCTCTCTCTATAGCGACTGGAGCTACCCCATCCTCTTGTTTCCCTCATTGCATCTTGCCTATATTGTTGGTGGATCTCCGCTTGCCTGTGTTGCTGCCGCTGCCTTAGGTCATTCCTCAGTTCATACTCTTTCTTTTTCTCTAGGTCCTCCCGAAGATCTCCGCCCCTCTGGTCAGTCGGCCTATGCCGGGTCTTGCTAGGGCTATTCACCTCTATCCCATCATGACTGTTATCCCCACCAGTGCGGGAATCAGCCGAGCCAAAAAACTGTCTATTCAGATTACGCTTCGTCGAGAGATCGCGAACGTATCCTGTTCCACTCTTCCCCCCTGTCACCCTTCCAGTCCATCATCCCCTCACTAGATCTTGCACTATTGAAGCTACTACCACTATGCGTCGGCCTTTGAGCCCCTTCTTTAAAAGATGAGGATCTTCCTGGCGAGGCACGCAGCCATTCACCCCATTGCAATTCAGACTTCACCGGAGGTACACATCCATCAGCACCATGCACTAGCCGTCCACAGTCAAAACAGAAGTGTGGGATTTTCTCATAAGAAAAATTATACCATGTACCAACTAGATCATCCTCCGACTCCTTCAGGTTGAAACCTCGTACCAACGGTTCGAAAATTGACAGCTTGGTCCAAACTCGCAGGTGCGTTCCTCTTGCAAACCCATCCTTTTCCACATCCACCCTAATGGCTTTACCAATCCAATTCCCGAGAGCTTCTCTGAACTCTTTACATCGTCTATCTAATGGTAGATCAGATACATGAACCCAGCATTCCACTGAATCAAAAACCATCTCAGACGGCCTTATTTTGCCTTCATAATCCTTCAACACCAGCACATTAAAGTCAAATTGCCAGGGGCCACTATTCAGCGCATGTTTCCAGTCCCCTTCGCTACCAAAGTGCACCACAAACATGTTCGTTCCTACTTCCTTGAATTTCGCCTCCCTATGCAAGCCCCACGCCTTGTACATAGCTTTTTCTAGCGCTTTGAAGTTTACAGCCCGCGGGGTAAACGCTTTCCCAACCACAGACCACTTGGTCACTCTAGGGTATTCCTGTCTAGACTCGTTGAAGATGAATCCTGCCGCTTCTTTCTCTGTCAAGACTAGATCGCCCATCCTTGCTACAAGCCCTGCTGCCTCCTCCGACCCCTTGTCATCCGTCGGCGACCTTGACGAGTTCCTGCTCTACGTGCCTGGCGGCGCCCTCACAGAAGACCCAGCCACATCTCAATTTGTCGTCGCCGTCTTCGGGGTTACCCCTCCCTGGGTTGTTGATCCCGATCTAGGAGTCGCAGCACCACCGCTTCTCGCTTTCTCCGCCATGGCGCAGCCGCCACGAAGAGAGACACACACCGATCTGCTCATTTCGGGAAGCGCCGTCGCCCCTTTACAAGCCACCGGAGACCACACCACCACCGTGTGGAAACCCTAACCCTAGCGTCCAGAGCGATCGCCTAGCAATCGTCCGCGGTCGCCTCTCCTGGTACCGCTTCAAGGTGGACCCGCATGTAGGTTATGGGGTTAACGAAAGGAATAACTTAACCACTCCTGATTAGTGTTTGTCGGCTCTAGTTAATTAAGTACCGCCGGAAAAGTACTGTTTGTCTTTGTTTAATCATAGTATTAGGTTAAGCATGCATGTTTAACACGAAAATGTTTTCTCTTTTTGGAGTAAAAAGAAATTTCATTACTCAAGGAGTACAATGTCGTGCAAGACAGATCTCAACCATACGGCGATGCGAGGGGTACTACGACCATAAGCGGCAAGAGCATTGTTGAGTATATGTATTTAGCACGTGTATTCTTGTACTTCAAGTATTCCTCCTTGTGTATAGTTGAGGATATGACTGTCCTATGTATTATATATACATGTGCATATGCACCCAATCAATACATTGAGAGTTACATCCTATTCCTCTACATAATATCAGCCTAAACCCTCGATGACCCTAGCCGCACAGCCATCACCTCTCCTAGCCGCCGCCGCTAGCGCTGCCTCGCGCCGCCGCACCCCTCCCGCCGCACCTCCTCCCTCCCCGCCGCGTCCCTCCTCGACAACGCAGTCCCGCTCTCCTCCCGAGCCCTACCTGCGCCGCTACCACCCCAAGCCGCCGCCCTCCCAACCCTAAAGCCTACCCGAGCCGCCTCCCCCCTCCCGAACCCCACACTCGTGCTGCCCCACCTGACCACCGCTCCACCCCCACCGCCGCACTATCTTGCTGCCATGTTGGCTCGGTCCACCTCCTCTGGCCCTAGCAACCCGTTTGACTCTTCCTATGGCACCGAACGCGAAGAGCCCCTAGCCGCAGACATCCGCAACATCCTCCTCTCCTCTCCGATCACATCCCCATCTTCCTCTCCCACACCTCCGCCAACTACTATGCCTGAAAAACCTACTTCAATCTTCTTTTCTGTGAGTACAATCTTCGTGATCATGTGGACGGCCTCTCCAACTTCTTCGCCGACAACCACGACGCCAACTGGCTGGCCATGCACGCCACCCTCACCCGGTGGTTCTTCCTCACCATCTCGCCGGACATCTTCCACACCATCGTTCATGATGGGGACGATGCCTACATGGTGTGGACCAAGATCAATGGCCTCTTCACCGACAACAAGCTTCAACGGATTGTTTTCTTGCAGCAGGAATTTTTTGCATGTCACCAGAACGACTCCACCATCGACGCCTACTGTTTCCGGCTCAAGACCCTCTCTGACAAGCTCAACAAAGTCGGGTTAAAGGTGGGATACGAGCTTCTCCTCTCGACGCTCACTGCCGGCCTCAACGAGGACTTAGGTAACGCCGCGTCCAACCTCACCCTCATGGCCAACCCCACCTACGAGCGGGCGGTGGCCTATCTTTGTCTTGAGGAGCGGTGGATGAAGAACCTCCGTACCCGTGCCACCCACACCGTCCTCGTCATCGGCCTCTCCCACGGCGCCTCTACACCACCATCGGTGCCTCGCCCTCCAGTTGCTGCGCCACACCCGCTGCCCCCCGGCACCGCAGCCGCCCCAACCGGCGCACAATGGCAGGAATAACGGGAACCGTCACCGCAGTCGCGGCGGTCAGCGTCAAGGAGGAGGGAAAGGTGGCGGTGGCGGTGGTGGCCAACCCTCCCAACCTCGCTACGGTGGACAGCAGCCCCCGCCGCCCTGGGCCGGCGGCTATAACCCTTGGACGAGGGTCGCACATGCGTACAGCATGCCGGTGCCGCTACCCCCGCCTCGGGCATCCTCGACCCCCGCCCCGCCTCACACCAGGCCCTCCTGGCTGCACACCAGCCGGGCGCACTTGGCGCCTATGGCGGGCCCTCCGCCCCGCCCGCTGCGTCCCCCCTACGGTGCATACGGCGCCCCTGGCTATGGCGCATACGGCTCCCCGCAACCCTACCCCGGCGCGTGGGACCCAACGCTCCTATCAGCGCTTCAGCAGCCGCCACCTTACTCCGGTGGTGGAGGTGATTGGTTCATGGACTCCGGCGCCACCGCCCATATGTCTGCTCACCCGGGTAACCTATCCTCTGTCCATCCCACTTCCACTCCCTCCTGCATCATCATCGGCAACGGTGTTGGTCTTCCTATATCACATGTCGGTTCTGCTAGTTTTCCCTCTAACTCTTGACCTCTCTCTCTTAACAATGTCATTGTTTCCGCTCATCTCATTTAGAATTTAGTTTCCATTCGTAATCTTTCTCGTGATAATTCTGTAACTGTGGAATTTGACGAAGTTGGATTTTTTGTTAAGGACGCTCGCACCAGGATGATTCTTCACCCCTGTGACATTCCCGACGATCTCTACCCAGTTCAGTCGCCGTCATCTTCGGGTGGTCCTCGAGCTCTTTCTGCCGGCGTCGATATTTGGCATGCTCACCTTGGGCATCCTAACACTTCTTCACTTCCTCAAATAATGAGAGGATTTTCTTTTTCATGTAATAACATGGCCGCTCACTCATGTGAAGCATGCCGGTTCGGCAAACATGTTCGCCTTCCTTTTAGTTCCTCCTCCACAGTTGCTTCTTTTCCATTTGAGTTAATTCACAGTGATGCATGGACCTCTCCAGTACCTAGTAATTCTGGTTATCTCTACTATCTTGTTATACTGGATGATTACTCTCACTTTGTGTGTCCGTTTCCTCTTCGTAGGAAATCCGATGTTCCCGCCACCCTCATAGCATTTTATGCTTATGTTTTCACACAGTTTGGGCGGGCCATGTTCGGGAACGTAGTAATTTCAAAAAAATTCCTACGCACACGCAAGATCATGGTGATACATAGAAACGAGAGGGGATAGTGTTGTCTACGTACCCTCGTAGACCGAAAGCGGAAGCGTTAGCACAACGCGGTTGATGTAGTCATACGTCTTCACGACCCGACCGATCAAGCACCGAAACTACGGCACCTCCGAGTTCTAGCACACGTTTAGCTCAATGACAATCCCCGGACTCCGATCCAGCAAAGTGTCGGGGATGAGTTCCGTCAGCACGACGGCGTGGTGACGATCTTGATGTTTTACCGTCGCAAGGCTTCGCCTAAGCACCGCTACAATATTATCGAGGACTATGGTGGAGGGGGGCACCGCACATGGCTAAGAGATCAATGATCAACTGTTGTGTCTATGGGGTGCCCCCCTGCCCCCGTATATAAAGGAGTGGAGGAGGGGGCCGGCCAAGGAGGGTGGCGCGCCCTAGGGGGGAGTCCAGCTCCCACCGGGAGTAGGACTCCCCTTTTTCCTATTAGGAGTAGGAGAGGGAAGGAAGAGGAAGGAGGGAGGAAGGAAAGGGGGGCGGCCCCCTTCCCAATTCGGATTGGGCTTGGGGGGGCACCCCCTCCCTTGCTCCTTTCCCCTCCTTTCCACTAAGGCCCAATAAGGCCCATATACCTCCCGGGGGGTTCCGATAACCTCCCAGTGATCCGGTATTGTCCTAATCTAACCCGGACCTTTCCGGTGTCCAAATATAGTCGTCCAATATATCGATCTTTATGTCTCGACCATTTTGAGACTCCTCGTCAAGTCCGTGATCACATCCGGGACTCCGAACAACCTTCGGTACATCACAATATATAAACTCATAATGAAACTGTCATCGTAACATTAAGTGTGCGGACCCTACGGGTTCGAGAACAATGTAGACATGACTGAGACACGTCTCCGGTCAATAACCAATAGCGGAACCTGGATGCTCATATTGGCTCCTACATATTCTACGAAGATCTTTATCGATCAGACCGCATAACAACATACGTTTGTTCCCTTTGTCATCGGTATGTTACTTGCCCGAGATTCGATCGTCGGTATCTCAATACCTAGTTCAATCTCGTTACTGGCAAGTCTCTTTACTCGTTCTGTAATACATCATCTTGCAACTATCTTATTAGCTTCATTGCTTGCAAGGCTTAAGTGATGTGCATTACCGAGAGGGCCCAAAGATACCTCTCCGAAAATCGGAGTGACAAATCCTAATCTCTAAATACGCCAACCCAACATGTACCTTTGGAGACACCTGTAGAGCACCTTTATAATCACCCAGTTACGTTGTGACGTTTGGTAGCACACAAAGTGTTCCTTCGGTAAACGGGAGTTGCATAATCTCATAGTCATAGGAACATGTATAAGTCATGAAGAAAGCAATAGCAACATACTAAACGATCAAGTTCTATGCTAACGGAATGGGTCAAGTCAATCACATCATTCTCCTAATGATGTGATCCCGTTAATCGAATGACAACTCATGTCTATGGTTAGGAAACATAACCATCTTTGATCAACGAGCTAGTCAAGTAGAGGCATACTAGTGACACTCTGTTTGTCTATGTATTCACACATGTATTATGTTTCCGGTTAATACAATTCTAGCATGAATAATAAACATTTATCATGATATAAGATAATAAATAATAACTTTATTATTGCCTCTAGGGCATATTTCCTTCAGTCTCCCACTTGCACTAGAGTGAATAATCTAGTTCGCATCGCCAAGTGATTTAACATCAATAGTTCACATCACCATGTGATTAACACCCATAGTTCACATTGACATGCGACCAACACCCAAAGGGTTTACTAGAGTCAATAATCTAGTTCACATCGCTATGTGATTAACACCCGAAGATTACTGAGGTGTGATCATGTTTTGCTTGTGAGAGAAGTTTAGTCAACGAGTCTGCCACATTCAGATCCGTAAGTATTTTGCAAATTTCTATGTCAACAATGCTCTGCATGGAGCTACTCTAGCTAATTGCTCCCACTTTCAATATGTATCCAGATTGAGACTTAGAGTCATCTGGATCAGTGTCAAAACTTGCATCGACGCAACCCTTTACGACGAACCTTTTGTCACCTCCATAATCGAGAAACATATCCTTATTCCACTAAGGATAATTTTGACCAATGTCCAGTGATCTACTCCTAGATCACTATTGTACTCCTTTGCCAAACTCAGGGCAGGGTATACAATAGGTCTTGTACACAGCATGGCATACTTTATAGAATCTATGGCTGAGGTATAGGGAATGACTTTCATTCTCTCCCTATCTTCTGCCATGGTCGGGTTTTGAGTCTTACTCAACTTCACACCTTGTAACATAGGCAAGAACTCCTTCTTTGACTGTTCCATTTTGAACTACTTCAAAATCTTGTCAAGGTATGTACTCATTGAAAAACTTATCAAGCGTCTCGATCTATCTCTATAGATCTTGATGCTCAATATGTAAGCAGCTTCACCGAGGTCTTTCTTTGAAAAACTCCTTTCAAACATTCCTTTATGCTTTGCATAATAATTCTACATTATCTCCGATCAACAATATGTCATTCACATATACTTATCAGAAATGATGTAGTGCTCCCACTCACCTTTTTGTAAATACAGGCTTCGCCGCAAGTCTGTATAAAACTATATGCTTTGATTAACTTATCAAAGCGTATATTCCAACTCCGAGATGCTTGCACCAGTCCATAGATGGATCGCTGGAGCTTGCATATTTTGTTAGTACTTTTAGGATTGACAAAATCTTCTAGTTACATCATATACAACTCTTCTTTAATAAATCCATTAAGGAATGCAATTTTGTTTATCCATTTGCCAGATTTCATAAAATGCGGCAATTGCTAACATGATTTGGACAGACTTAAGCATAGATACGAGTGAGAAACTCTCATCGTAGTCAACACCTTGAACTTGTTGAAAACTTTTTTGGGACAATTCTAGCTTTGTAGATAGTAACACTACTATCAGCGTCCGTCTTCCTCTTGAAGATCCATTTAATCTCAATGGCTCGCCGATCAACGGGCAAGTCAATCAAAGTCCATACTTTGTTCTCATACATGGATCGCATCTCAGATTTCATGGCCTCAAGCCATTTCGCGGAATCTGCGCTCATCATTGCTTCCTCATAGTTCGTAGGCTCGTCATGGTCAAGTAACATGACCCCCAGAACAGGATTACCGTACCACTCTGGTGCAGATCTCACTCTGGTTTACCTACGAGGTTCGGTAGTAACTTGATCTGAAGTTACATGATCATCATCATTAGCTTCCTCACTAATTGGTGTAGTAGTCACAGGAACAGATTTCTGTGATGAACTACTTTCCAATAAGGGAGCAGGTACAGTTACCTCATAAAGTTCTACTTTCCTCCCACTCACTTCTTTCGAGAGAAACTCCTTCTCTAGAAAGGATCCATTCTCAGCAATGAATATCTTGCCTTCGGATCTGTGATAGAAGGTGTACCCAACATTTTCTTTTTGGGTATCCTATGAAGATTTACTTCTCCGATTTGGGTTTGAGCTTATCAAGTTGAAACTTTTTCACATAAGCATCGCAGTCCCAAACTTTAAGAAACGACAACTTAGGTTTCTTGCCAAACCATAGTTCATACGGTGTCATCTCAACGGATTTAGATGGTGCCCTATTTAACGTGAATGTAGCTGTCTCTAATGCATAACCCCAAAATGATAGTGGTAAATCGGTAAGAGACATCATAGATCACACCATATCTAATAAAGTACGGTTACGATGTTCGGACACACCATTACACTGTGGTGTTCCAGGTGGCGTGAGTAGTGAAACTATTTCACATTGTTTTAACTGAAGGCCAAACTCGTAACTCAAATATTTTACTTCTGCGATCATATCGTAGAAACTTTTATTTTGTTACGATGATTCTCCACTTCACTCTGAAATTCTTTGAACTTTTCAAATGTTTCAGACTTGTGTTCCATCAATTAGATATACTCATATGTGCTCAAATCATCTGTGAAGATCAGAAAATAATGATACCTGCCGCGAGCCTCAATATTCATCGAACCACATACATCAGTATGTATGATTTCCAACAAATATGTTGATCGCTCCATTGTTCCGGAGAACGGAGTCTTAGTCATCTTGCCCATGAGGCATGGTTCGCAAGCATCAACTGATTCATAATCAAGTGATTCCAAAAGCCCATCAGCATGGATTTTCTTCATGCGCTTTACACCAATATGGTCTAAACGGCAGTGCCACAAATAAGCTGCACTATCATTATTAACTTTGCATATTTTGGTTTCAATATTATGAATATGTGTATCACTACGATCGAGATCCAACGAACCATTTTCATTGGGTGTGTAACCATATAAGGTTTTATTCATGTAAACAGAACAACAATTTATTCTCTTACTTAAATGAATAACCGTATTGCAATAAACATGATCAAATCATATTCATGCTCAACGCAAACACCAAATAACACTTATTTAGGTTCAACACTAATCCCAAAAGTATAGGGAGTATGCGATGATGATCATATCAATCTTGGAACCACTTCCAACACACATCGTCACTTCACCCTTAACTAGTCTATGTTCATTCTGCAACTCCTGTTTCGAGTTACTACTCTTAGCAACTGAACCAGTATCAAATACCGAGGGGTTGCTATGAACACTAGTAAAATACACATCAATAATCTGTATATCAAATATACCTTTGTTCACTTTGCCATCCTTCTTATTCGCCAAATACTTGGGGCAGTTCCGCTTCCAGTGACCAGTCCCTTTGCAGTAGAAGCACTTAGTCTCAGGCTTAGGACCAGACTTGGGCTTCTTCACTTGAGCAGCAACTTGCTTGCCGTTCTTCTTGAAGTTCCCCTTCTTCCCTTTTCCCTTTTCTTGAAACTAGTGGTCTTGTCTACCATCAACACTTGATATTTTTCTTGATTTCTACCTTCGTCGATTTCAGCATTACGAAGAGCTTGGAATCGTTTCCGTTATCCCTTGCATATTATAGTTCATCACGAAGTTCTACTAACTTGGTGATGGTGACTAGATAATTCTGTCAATCACTATTTTATCTGGAAGATTAACTCCCACTTGATTCAAGCGATTGTAGTACCCAGACAATCTGAGCACATGCTCACTGCTTGAGCTATTCTCCTCCATCTTTTAGCTATATAACTTGTTGGAGACTTCATATCTCTCTACTCGGGTATTTGCTTGAAATATTAACTTCAACTCCTGGAACATCTCATATGGTCCATGACGTTCAAAACGTCTTTGAAGTCCCGATTCTAAGCCATTTAAGCATGGTGCACTAAACTATCAAGTAGTCATCATACTGAGCTAGCCAAATGTTCATAACATCTGCATCTGCTCCTGCAATAGGTTTGTCACCTAGCGGTGCATCAAAGACATAATTCTTCTGTGCAGCAATGAGGATAAACCTCAGATCACGGATCCAATCCGCATCATTGCTACTAACATCTTTCAACTTAGTTTTCTCTAGGAACATATCAAAAATAAAACAGGGGAGCTAAACGCGAGCTATTGATCTACAACATAGATATGCTAATACTACCAGGACTAAGTTCATGATAAATTTAAGTTCAATTAATCATATTACTTAAGAACTCCCACTTATAAATACATCCCTCTAATCTTCTAAGTGATCACGTGATCCAAATCAACTAAACCATAACCGATCATCACATGAAATGGAGTAGTTTTTAATGGTGAACATCACTATGTTGATCATATCTACTATATGATTCACGCTCGACCTTTCAGTCTCAGTGTTCCGAGGCCATATCTGCATATGCTAGGCTCGTCAAGTTTAACCTGAGTATTCTGCGTGTGCAAAACTGGCTTGCACTCGTTGTAGATGGACATAGAGCTTATCACACCCGATCATCACGTGGTGTCTGGGCACGACGAACTTTGGCAACGGTGCATACTTAGGGAGAACACTTTTATCTTCAAATTTAGTGAGAGATCATCTTATAATGCTACCGTCAATCAAAGCAAGATAAGATGCATAAAAGATAAACATCACATGCAATCAATATAAGTGATATGATATGGCCATCATCATCTTGTGCTTATGATCTCCATCTCCGAAGCACCGTCATGATCACCATCATCACCGGCGCGACACCTTGATCACCATCGTAGCATCGTTGTCGTCTCGCCAATCTTATGCTTCTACGACTATCGCTACCGCTTAGTGATAAAGTAAAGCATTACAGCGCAATTGCATTGCATACAATAAAGCGACAACCATATGACTCCTGCCAGTTGCCGATAACTCGGTTACAAAACATGATCATCTCATACAATAAAATTTAGCATCATGTCTTGACCATATCACATCACAACATGCCCCGCAAAAACAAGTTAGACGTCCTCTACTTTGTTGCTGCAAGTTTTACGTGGCTGCTAGGGCTTTAGCAACAACCGTTCTTACCTACGCATCAAAACCACAACGATAGTTTGTCAAGTTGGTGCTATTTTAACCTTCGCAAGGACCGGGCGTAGCCACACTTGGTTCAACTAAAGTTGGAGACACTGACACCCGCCAGCCACCTGTGTGCAAAGCACGTCGGTAGAACCAGTCTCGCGTAAGCGTACGCGTAATGTCGGTCCGGGCCGCTTCATCCAACAATACCGCCGAACCAAAGTATGACATGCTGGTAAGCAGTATGACTTATATCGCCCACAACTCACTTGTGTTCTACTCGTGCACAACATTAACGCATAAAACCTAGGCTCGGATGCCACTGTTGGGGAACGTAATAATTTCAAAAAATTTCCTACGCACACGTAAGATCATGGTGATGCATAGCAACGAGAGGGGAGAGTGTTGTCTACGTACCCTCGTAGACCAGAAGCGGAAGCGTTAGCACAACGCGGTTGATGTAGTCGTACGTCTTCACGGCCCGACCGATCAAGCACCGAAACTACGGCACCTCCGAGTTCTAGCACACGTTCAGCTCGATGACGATCCCCGGACTCTGATCCAGCAAAGTGTCGGGGATGAGTTCCGTCAGCACGACAGCGTGGTGTCGATCTTGATGTTTTACCGTCGCAGGGCTTCGCCTAAGCACCGCTACAATATTATCGAGGACTATGGTGGAGGGGGGCACCACACACGGCTAAGAGATCAATGATCAACTGTTGTGTCTATGGGGTGCCCCTGCCCCCGTATATAAAGGAGTGGAGGAGGGGGGCGGCCAAGGAGGGTGGTGCACCCTAGGGGGGAGTCCAACTCCCACCGGGAGTAGGACTCCCCTTTTATCTATTAGGAGTAGGAGAGGGAAGGAAGAGGAAGGAGGGAGGAAGAAAAGGGGGGGCGGCCCCCTTCCCAATTCGAATTGGGCTTGGGGGGCGTGCCCCCTCCCTTGCTCCTTTCCCCTCCTTTCCACTAAGGCCCAATAAGGCCCATATACCTCTCGGGGGGTTCCGATAACCTCCCGGTGATCCGGTATTGTCCTAATCTCACCCGGAACCTTTCTGGTGTCCAAATATAGTCATCCAATATATCGATCTTTATGTATCGACCATTTCGAGACTCCTCGTCTAGTCCGTGATCACATCCGAGACTCCGAACAACCTTCGGTACATCAAAATATATAAACTCATAATGAAACTGTCATCGTAATGTTAAGCGTGCGGACCCTACGGGTTCAAGAACAATGTAGACATGACCGAGACACGTCTCCGGTTAATAACCAATAGCGGAACCTGGATGCTCATATTGGCTCCTACATATTCTACGAAGATATTTATCGGTCAGACCGCATAACAACATACGTTTGTTCCCTTTGTCATCGGTATGTTACTTGCCCGAGATTCGATCGTCGGTATCTCAATACCTAGTTCAATCTCGTTACCGGCAAGTCTCTTTACTCGTTCTGTAATACATCATCTTGCAACTAACTTATTAGTTTTATTGCTTGCAAGGCTTAAGTGATGTGCATTACCGAGAGGGCCCAGATATACCTCTCCGACAATCGGAGTGACAAATCCTAATCTCGAAATACGCCAACCCAACATGTACCTTTGGAGACACCTGTAGAGCACCTTTATAATCACCCAGTTATGTTGTGACGTTTGATAGCACACAAAGTGTTCCTCCGGTGAACGGGAGTTGCATAATCTCATAGTCATAGGAACATGTATAAGTCATGAAGAAAGCAATAGCAACATACTAAACGATCAAGTGCTATGCTAACGGAATGGGTCAAGTCAATCACATCATTCTCCTAATGATGTGATCCCGTTAATCAAATGACAACTCATGTCTATGGTTAGGAAACATAACCATCTTTGATGAACGAGCTAGTCAAGTAGAGGCATACTAGTGACACTCTGTTTGTCTATGTATTCACACATGTATTATGTTTCCGGTTAATACAATTCTAGCATGAATAATAAACATTTATCATGATATAAGGAAATAAATAATAACTTTATTATTGCCTCTAGGGCATATTTCCTTCAGGCCATACTCTCACTTCAAACCGACAACGGCAAAGAATTTGACAACCTCACCATTCGTCATCTCCTTTCCTCCCATGGCACCGTGTTTTGTCTCACGTGTCCATATACCTCCCAGCAGAATGGCCGTGCCGAGCGCATTCTACGCACCCTCAATGAGTGTGTGCATACCATTCTCTTCCATGCATACATGGCCTCCCAGTTCTGGCCCGATGCCCTCGCCACCGCCACCCTTCTCACTAACCTCCCACCATGCCGCTCGCTGCGCTAGAACTATGCACTGCACCATCTTCTTTATGGCACTCCTCCCTCCTACGATGGCCTCTGAATTTTCAGTTATCGTTGCTACCCTAACACCATCGCCACCGCACCTCAAAAATTTGCTCCTCGTTCCATTCCATGTGTCTTTCTTGGTTACCTGGCCAACACTAAGGGTTATCGCTGCTATGACCCCGTGTCTCACCGCGTCATCACCCCCGGCACGTGTACTTTGATGAGCTTGTTTTCTCCTTTGCATAGGAACAGGTGGCACCTTCCTCCTCTCCCGCGGCAGGTCCCCCTCCGCGCCGTTGCTCGTTGCCGGCCTTGGGTGCCCCTGCGCCCCCGCCTGCCGTGACCTCCTCGAGATCGGGGCCGTCTGCGCCTGCCTCAGGCTTGATACCCCCTCCTATGCCTCCACACGATGGGCCGGCCTCGCCTGCGACCGCGTCGTCGCCTTGGTCGCCTTCACCAGCCGGGTCGGCGTCACCCGGCCCCGCGCCTCGGTCACCCTCACCAGCCGGGTCGCCCTCACCAGTCGGGTCGGCCACATCAGCCGGGTCGGCCTCACCCAGCCCTGCGGCTTCGTCGCCCTTCGTCGCGGCCCCATCACCGGCGCGGCCCGCCTCTTCCGCGGCTGCCAGCGATGCTCCGTCAGCCTCGCCGCCGTCTCCTGCTGCTGGGTCTTCTGAGGGCGCGCCTGCCGGTCCTGCCGGGCCTCCCCCCATGGCTGGTCACGGGATCGGCCCCGTTACGCGCTCTCGTATAGGTGTCTTCCGACCGAGCTCCCGTTACACGGTGGACGAATATGTCTGCACCACCTCGACCTCTGCTCCATCTTCGCTGCCTTCCTCGGTTCGAGCCGCACTTCGCGATCCTCTATGGATGGCAGCGATGCAGGAGGAGTTCGATGCTTTGCAGCGGAACCGGACTTGGTAGCTTGTTCCTCGACCTTAGCACGCCAACATGATCACCGGCAAGTGGGTCTTCAAGCATAAGCTTCATCCTGACGGCACCCTTGACCGCTATAAGGCGCGTTGGGCCATTCGTGGCTTCCGGCAACGCGCCGGCGTGGACTTCACCGACACTTTCGCTCTGGTTGTTAAGCCCGGGACGATCCGCACTGTTCTACAACTTGCGATCTCCCGTGCCTGGCCGGTTCATCAGATGGACGTCTCCAACGCCTTTCTTCATGGTCATCTCGAGGAGCAGGTTTTCTGTCAGCAGCCCACCGGGTTCGTTGACCCGGCGTGTCCCGATCACATGTGCTTGCTTCCCGCTCATTATATGGGCTCAAGCAGGCCCCTCGTGCTTGGTACCAGCGCATCGCAACGTTTCTTCATCAACTCGGCTTCCGCTCCACATGCTTCGATGCTTCACTGTTTGTCTATCGCCAGGGCACCGACACGACATGTTTGCTCGTTTATGTTGACGACATCATCCTAACAACATGCACTTCTGAGCTTCTTCGTCAGCTCACTGACCGTCTTCGTGCTGAGTTTGCCATCAAGGACTTGGGCCCGTTGCACTACTTCCTCGGTGTCGAGGTGGTGCGACGTCCTGATGGCTTCTTCCTTCATCAGCGGAAGTACACTCATGAGCTCCTTGACGGTGCTGGGATGCTTAACTGCAAACCCGCGGCCACGCCCATTGACACGAAGGCCAAGCTCTCTACTACTGATGGTTCCCCTGCCTCGGACGCTGCTTTCTATCGGTCCATTGTTGGTGCTCTTCAGTACCTCACTCTCACTTGACCGGAGCTTCAGTATGCGGTTCAGCAGGTTTGCCTCCATATGCATGCTCCTCGAGATGTTCACTGGACTGCTGTCAAGCGGATTCTCCGCTACATCCGTGGTGCTATGGATCTTGGTCTCACTTTGCGCGCCTCCGCCGCCACTGATCTTGTCGCCTACTCCAACGTTGACTAGGCTGGCTGCCCGGACACCCGCCGATCCACTTCGGGTTACTGCATCTTCCTTGGACCGTCCCTGGTGTCGTGGTCGTCCAAGCGGCAACCCATGGTCTCTCGGTCTAGCGCCGAGGCTGAGTATCGCTTTGTGGCCAACGTCGTCACTGAGTGTTCCTGACTTCGTCAGCTTCTTCACGAGCTCTCGTGTCCTGTTGATAAGGCCACGATGGTCTACTGCAACAACGTCTCCGCCCTCTACCTCTCCGCCAACCCGGTTCATCATCGTCGCACCAAGCACATTGAGCTTGATATCCATTTTGTTCGGGATCAAGTGGCTCTTGGCCATGTTCGTGTTTTACACGTTCCCACCTCCCAACAATTTGCCGATATCATGACCAAAGGCTTGCCCACGACGTCTTTTGAGGAGTTACGGTCCAGTCTTTGCGTCAGGAATGGTGTC
>NC_041382.1:407264541-407291515 GCF_002162155.2 Triticum dicoccoides | reverse complement strand
TGGGTGGGTGGGTGTTGAGTATATGTATTTACCACGTGTATTCTTGTACTCCAAGTCTTCCTCCTTGTGTATATTGAGGATATGACTATCCTATGTACTATATATACATGTGCATATGCACCCAATCAATACATTGAGAGTTGCATCCTATTCCTCTACAAGCATGACTAACAATGTTTTGAGAGCGACTAATATGGCTAATAGAAATCTTCCGAGGGTCATCTGCAATTAACCCAAGAATCTCTTGCACCAGTACACGATGGTTCGAGCGATGCACGAACGGCGAGTTAAGCATTGACACCGCCTCCAAACTATCCATCTCAATGACAATCGGCAACTCAGTACGGTGGAGGGCGAGAGCCAGCCCTTCCCTGCACACAGCTAGTTCCACCTCTAAACCATTAGCGCATGTACGTAATTGCCTGCAAGCAGTATAAATAATCTCTCCGGTAGCGCCGCGCAGCACCATACCTCCGCCAGCAGCTCCTGCAGCCGGGATGTAGCTCCCGTCTGTGTTCAGCTTGGCCAAGCCAACTGCTGGTGGCATCCATCGCTTCTCCTCACCACTGCGTTTAATTTGTGTAGCAGCCGACCTTTCCAAATGCACCACCGTTTTGCCTTTAACAATATCACCTCTAGGATGTTGTCGGATACATAGCAGGGAATTAATATACCCATGAATAAATCTACAGGAGGCCTCTGTAGGGAGGCGGATTCTTCTGATGAGTTATCTCGTTACGGGCGTGCCAAATACGCCATATGGTCATCAACACCACCAGCCGTGGCGTATCTGCGAGTGGCTCAAGCAGCGAGAATAACCATTCGGGGCCATTGTTGTGGACAAAATCCACACCAGGGATAGGCCAATTCTTCACCATTGCACGCCACGGGTTCTTCACGAGGGGGCATCTACACATAGCATGGAAAATATCCTCTCGTTCCACATCATAAATGGGACAAACATCAGTAAGCTCAAAGATGAACTCAAAAATGTTTCAATTCCAAATAAATACACATATATGCATGCTGCAATTAAGCACTACAGTGCACAACAAGAGTAGCATAGACAAAATAAGAAAGGAAACATGAGCTACTTGGAGGTCGCTCGCTACGGAAACATGCATCTATTCTGGATGCATAATCTACGTACGCACGTATAGCTACAACCTGGCCTCTCTTTTATACCCTACCCACGTACGCGACCGACAGCACAATTTACACCAGCTTGCCAAGGTATAGCTAGCTAGTAGAAACGTGCATGCATATGCACGTACGTACGTGGACGTATATAGTTAAGGATGTTATAATTGACTGACACAGTGCGTACTTGCATTACCTTACTGCCACTTGTTATTACCCTTCATTTCGGACATCAATAAGTGGGACCAGCCGCATGCACAATCCATGTACGTACGACTTACGTACGCCCTCTCTCTCTCGGTCTCTCCGTGCGCGCGCGTGTTTTATTTGATCTTTACGTTGACATATTAACCATCAAAAGAGAGTAAGAAAATGCAAGAAGCAGCCGTAAGACCTTTTACAATGGGAGGTGTTTAGAAAAATAAACCGAGTTTTTCTGAAGAACCGGCGCCTGTTTTTATAGGAGAGATGCTTAGTTAAGTGTCTACCCTATACAAATAAGCATCGGTGTTAAGGAAAGCCTGGTTTATTTTTTTAAACACCTTCCCTAAGAACCTTCCATTATACAAGGCCTAATTGATCCATCAATTAAGGCAGTACTTGCTGTCATCAAACTGAAGTACGAGTGCTATTTTCATTAATCGCCTAACGGAGAACCACTATATGAATTACATCACATGTGATTTTTATTTATAAAGAAAGAGAGATTAAAACTCCCAGCCTCTGCATCAATCGATGCATATAACCATCTTTATTCATTATTCAACAAAGATCTGACACGAACATACATCAAGCCACCCGAAACCACCACTCACACCTACCACTTCGATAATGGAGAGTGCTCTCATTCCCCATATCTACAACCGTTGTCGTCTTCGATCCATCTCTATAATGTATCTGAACCTACAGCCGGAGCAACAAATCTAAAGCGTACATCGCATGCACACGTTTTAGAAGCTGACACCAGACCACCGACCCATCTTCAACAAAGAGATCCGCATCATCCTTGCCCGTCCGATCATCCATCGACGCCACCACGGCACCCAACGATGCCACCACCCTGTGCTCGTCCATTCAGATGCATCTATCACCGAGACTCAACTACACCATGCCACTAAAACTGCCGTTGTCGATGCGGTAGATAGAACGATGCTCCTCCTGCCAACCTCCACACCGTTGCCGCTGCTGGAGCTAACACGCGGATCCCATCACCCACAACAACTCTCCCCCGCACAGCCAAGCCTCCCAAGATGGCGCCTCCATGGAGGGTACGACGCGCAGGGTGGCACCGCGGCCCAATCCAAGACAGATTTTGGACTTTTGTCCGGAGGGGGTCGGGGGTGGATAGGAGGGACCTTGGCGTTGAGACACATAAACATCGTATGGAACCTAGGGTTTGGGCTTGGTTGTTCTGCTCTTGTTGTCACAATACACCTACTGCCAGGATTTGTATCTAAAACCGCCTACAAATAGTCTCTGAATCTAGTGTTCTGTGCTTTACCATCTCTTTCAACAACTTTCAAAGCCTTCCTCTTAGCCCTACAGGCCTTGCTCTTGGGTATTTCCACCCCATACTTCTCCTTTGCATTTTCTAATATTGTGTCAACCTTTGTCCTGAGATATGTTCTAATTGGACGCTCACATTCCTTAGCAAACCAATCCGCTGTCACTTTTGTGTTCTCACTATCTGCAGGGCATGTGTGTGGCAGTCTCAATTTCTTAATGGTAAATCTTTTCATTCGTGATTTTAGAAGCTATCGTCATGAAGGGGCATCCATCAACTTTGCAATGAACAATTATCGTGTCTTTGCAGCTCCTCCAATATCTATAGTTCCTCAACTGAACAACATGGAATTGTCTTAGAGCTCTTCTGAATTGGTACACATCTTGAAAACATAAGTGCTCACATATCTGCTCATGAGGATTTTCTGCTTCCTCACTATACCAAATCCTATCATCTTTCTTCTTTTGCCTTCTTTTCCTCTTGCCACATAGAACTAAATTCCTTTTGGCAGCTCCATCATAATCACTGTCATTAACATTGCTCACTTCATCATCATCATCGTCCGAAGGGACCTAGTCATGAAAAGGAACAATTTCTTCTTCATGATGAGCTCTGCTAGAAGGCCCAACTCTCTTTGGCCTCTTCTTTGGAGGAGAAGGAACGGGCTCTTCATCATCTTCACTTTTATCATCATCTTCCTCTGAATAATTAGAATGCAACCCTAACTTGCCCTTTCTCTAGAGGTTAATGCTCTGTTGTGTCTTGACAACCCCCTTTGCGTCAAATGCATATACAACAGGCGTACCTATGTTATTGATGGGAATCTTCCCCTCACATATTTGTGAAGATCTGTTCACATCAAGTGGAGTTGGGTCGGGCATCTCCTCTAAGTACAATGAATTTAACATATCTGTTGTGCTCAAACTCTTTGAGCATTTACTGAACCATTGCATTGCTATCAAGCAACTCTAAATCAGCTATGTTAGTTCCCTCTTGCTTCACATAATAAATATAATTTGTACTCCCAAAGCCCTCCAAATCCATAATAGCCAAAAGTGTGTTGTATGTGATTTTAGAACTGACCATTATTCTGTCCAAGTTATCCATACCATAGAATTGAAACCCCACTTTCCAGATGTCAGCTTCAACCCTAATTACATTAAAATGGAACAACATTCAGTTAGTCCATAAACAAAAAAAAAGTTAATTCAGAACAAAAAATTCAGTTAGTTCAGAAACAAAAAATTCAATACTAAGCTACATTCAGTTAGTTCAGATTCAGTACTAAGATACATTTAGTCTAAAATGTGTAGCAACATTCAGTTAGTTCAGAAAGATTCAGTCCTAAACTACATTCAACATATGGCACCAACATTCAACTGTTTCAGAAAGATTCAGTATCTCCACCAGCTTGCATTGCAAATATGAAACCCTAGTTACAAGGATAGGTTCAGAAAGCTCACGTAGGTGACGATTTTGCAGTGCATAGGTCCTCCACCACCCTGCGGGCGACATCAACCAACGACCATGTTGCCGACGATGAGCGGAACAAAGCTGCTGCCGCAGCAATCCTCCTCCTCCTCCTCATCCTCGACGTGGCTGCCCCCTACCACGCCGCCATCCGGCCCCATCCGCCCTTCCAATGCGTTCCCCTCGTCGCCAATGGAACCGACCCCGCCTTCTGTAGATTTCGTCGCTGCCATGCCGCCTTAGTGAGGGGGAGGGAGTGCGGAGTGAGTGAGAGAGAGAGAGAGAGAGAGAGAGAGAGAGAGAAGGAGAGCGTGACGGTTCGTTCCGTCCGAGCCGCTTCCGCCAGCCGACCGAACGGCCGCTAGCGGCACGCCGTCCCCGGCTGTCGGCATGCGAGTGATCTGCCATGTCAAAATGCGCTCATTTTTCGGTTCAATTTTTTCCCACTGCCAAAATTTCGGCACGGTGCAAAGTGTCACGTTTTGTAAAGTGGTGATTTTCCAAGAGCTATGACGCTAAAGTGGTGGTTTTTATGCAACTCAAGATGGAAGGACTATGCAATTTCAACTTCTCGTTAGAGTCCCCAATTTTTGTTATTAGGTGAAACAAAGGCAAATGTTCATCTGAACACTGAATACACTATCCCATCTTGATTTAGTTGTAGCTACTTTGTACACAAATCAGTAGTTCTAAGAGCAAATCCGAAGTCAAATATCCACAATTATTAAAACAGACTCTATCTCGGTGTTTTTTTATCAAGTTAATGACTATCCCAAGCATGCAAGCCTTAAATTCAGAACTAAATCAATGATAATAAGCCCAAGATATGAAATGACAAACATGCGCCAACCAACTTCCTAACTTTCCAACCCTCCTATGGACGAGGTGATGATCTTCACCCCTCTTCATCCACTGCTCCGGCAGCTAGTGGAGGGGAGTGGCCTCTCCTTTCTCTTCCAGTCGGTCCATAGGTTTAGGATCTTGTCTTCATGTAGTTGCGCCAGTTTGGGTTGGTTGGTGTTGCATCGAATAAGCTGGCTTCGGTCTCTCCTCACCATAACGAAGTTATCTCCAGTGGCGCCGCTAAGCCCATGGCCTCATCTGCTCTTTGTTCGTTTGGAACGGTGGGCTTTATGTTTTCCTGTGTCTGGCGGTTATTGTGTTTCATGGCGGCGCTGACCAGTGGGATATGTTGGTACTGGTTCATGGTTGGTGGCCCGACAGGAGGCAGATCCGGTGTTCTTCCCCAGCAAACACAGTGGGATGCGTGCAGTTTGGATCTAGGTCGGCATGGGGAATGTTCTCGACTGACACGCCACACTGCCAAGTGCATGTTCTACAGGTCTAGTCTTCTAATCTCGATGCCTTCAAGGCTATGGCACCGGTCTAGTTCTGTTTGCCGGTGTTCCATCTTTTCCTATGCGTCTCAACGGTGCTGGCGATCGATGATGGTCTCATATGTAGTTGGTTGCAAGGATTCCAAGGGACTTTTTTTGTTATGTTCTTTTATTTTAGGTTCTTTTTGCAAAGTATTCTGGACACAAGGCATGTCATGTTCTTTCTATTATTAGTTTCCACATGTATGTGCATTTATTAATAATATGTTTACTCTTTTGATAAAAGAGTAGATTTTATTGGCTTAAGATGAAGCATCAAGTGGATACAAACACAATGGAAACACATCCGGCCTTTGCACAACTAAGATGCACACAGCTAAAACAAACGCGCACACACAACTAAATATGTCGGCATATGGAAAAGTCATGCAAGACCAAAGCTATGCTTAACACACAAAAAGAAAAAGAAAACTATGAAGCGATCAAAACAACGATTGACAAACTACATCAATGACCATATCCGCAACAACCATCCCTTGACATCATTAGGATCACGTTTTTCTTAAACATACATCTTCAAAAAGAGAACGACACTCAAGCGCCACCATCACCAGATCCAACCACCACTGATCACATTCTAAGTTTCAATCCTGAAGAACAAGTCCGGGCATTGCCTTTACCAAGTGCACGACACAAAACATTGTCATTGCCAGGTATAACTAACTCGGGTCAGACCTAAATTTTTCAGCCCGGAGCTCGAGATCGGGTACTTAAGAAATACAACCAAATTGAAATCAATCATAGTAGTTGTCGCCACCACTTTTCTATGATCCTAGCAGCTACATGGGTTGGGCTAGAAACCCACCATGCGGTTGCATCACCATACCCTCTGTGTTAAGCCATCATCCATAGATTGCATCGCATGTCGAAGGCAAACTGGCTGGAGTGGGAGCAGCCAAAACCCACAGTGAAGCCTTCGGACTGCATCCCGCGGCCTTGCTAGTACGAGCAATTGGTCGTGTTCACATCTGAAGGAGAAATCCTCGCAAATCAAACACCTGAGCACCTCCCCTGTTCAAGAATTCACCCGATTAAACAGTTAACTTATCGATTAATCCTTATTCATAGGGTCACCGAGTAGCCGATAAACTGATAAATCATTCGATTAATGGATTAACTTGCTGATTAGCCTATTTATCCTCTACTCACCAGCCAACCGAGCAACTATCAGTTAATGATTTCCTCAACAAAGGCTAGCCGAGACGTTCACCGATCTGATCGGATGCGACCACCAGCGAGACATGGAGTGACCAGCCCCGACCCTCACTAGCAGCCGCCGAAGGGAGTGCCACCTACTATGCCTATACTCCGTTTATTGACTAATATAATGTGTGCGGTTCCAAAAATACATGGAGGGAAAAAAAGACAACCTTAGTAGTAGTAGAAATATGTAACAAAGCAGTTGCAAATTTGTATCATGAGAGTTGCCCACAAGTGGTTGTGCACCTCTCTATCCCGTCATACATATGTACTCCCTCCATTTTTATATAGAAGGCCACACACTCAAATTACAGGTACCAAGATAAAAATTAATGTGTGCTTTACAAGCTAATTTGTTTTCTCATTTACCGGGTTAATTAATAGGGTGCATGCACATTAGAGGAGACTGAGTGGCTGTGAGAGAGGAAGTAGGTGAGTGTGTCATTATCATTCACTACATGCATGCTAGTAATTAAGTCATGGGTTACTAGTACGAGGAAACATCATTAATATTTGCCTCGATTAATGTTGGTGGCCTTAAATAGATGCAAAATGTGTTTTCCATAGTGGCCTTGTATAAAAAATGAAGGGAGTACTACGATTTGATGGACATATAAAAGCAAATCCAATTAGTTAATTAGCAATTTATGGTATTACATTAATAATTAATTAAATGAGAGGAAAGTACAATGAATGCGCACCTATCTTCCCCCCACACACATAGACAAACCACACGTTGGAGTAGACGATAAAAGGGCCCCAAAGGCAGATCAGAAGCATCAACTACTTGACAGCGTCAGTGGTCGGAGCAGAGGTAGCTAGCTAGCACAGTGCCAAGCTGAAGCTGTGCAGCGCGCGGCCTGAGGCCGCCTAAGGTTTTTGCCCCTGGTCTCGAGCTGCTAGCTCTACATATACGTCTCGCGGTGGGGTTCGTGGCAATGGCCGGCGTCGAGTGCGGCGGTGGGGACTGGCCCTTCTCCGCCGAGGAAGCGTACGCCGATTCCTCTGCGCTGTTGGCGGAGATCGGCTGGGCGGCCGGTTTTGTCGACGACGCCTGCGCCGGGGAGCTGCTTCCGCCGCTGGATCCGCCTCCGGCCACACCAACGGGGTCCATGGAAGGGGCCGGCGCCTCGTCGAGCTCCACCGATGACGGTGCCACGCGGGAGGCTGCGGACGCCGACGGCAGGCCGGCCGCCGCGACAGAGGCAGCGTAAGTAAAGCTGCGGTAGCTTAATTCACCGACGGATCCTCGCCATGTTCATCTCCTCTCTTCCACGCCATGAGCGGTAAAACCGTAATTACCATCGACTTTTCCAAAAAAAAACTTGGTTTAATTTCCTTCTCCTCGATATCTTTCACTTTTCATCTCATTTCGTTATATAATTTCGCTTTTATATTCGTCTTTTTTTGCGAGTACTTTTATATTCGTCTGAATTATTCGTTAATAGCACGTCATCGTTTCCGGGGGCAGTCTGGTAAATTCGATAATAAGGCTGAGAGAGTGTGGTGTTGTGTGGTTAATTTGCATGGAACGTTGCGCCGGGATTCGCGTGCTAAACCTCCCCTTCCCCTCTCATCGCCTTTTTAAGTCCACGATAAGGTTGTTAATTTGGACGTATGCTAGCTAGATTCACGGCCACCACCAGTATACGGAGTATATAGGGGTTTTGGTCTATTGATTGATTGGGATAAGATGGGAACGATTTCTCTGTTGCGCCATGCGTTAATTTGGTCTTCTCTGTACAAATGCGAGCTAACAGCGACCTCCATGTATGCGTGCTTGGATATGGATGCAGGAGCAAGCCGGCGCCGGCGCCAGCCCCGGGGAAGACGATGAAAAAGCAGAAGCGGGCGCGGCACCCACGGTTCGCGTTCATGACCAAGACGGAGATAGACCACCTCGAGGACGGATACCGCTGGAGGAAGTACGGACAGAAGGCCGTCAAGAACAGTCCTTTCCCAAGGTAACCTATTCCTATCGACCGATCCATAGCTTAACTTGTACTCTCTCCGTTCAGAATTACTTATCTCAAAAATAGATGTACTAAAATTAAAATACGTCTAAATACATCCATTTCTGCGACAAGTAATTCCGAACGGAGGAAGTACTACGTACGTACGTCCCGTGGAAAACTTTACACATTATTTTCTTTTGCGAGGAAAAATTCTACACATTATATGCTTCATATAGATGAATGATCTCCATATCCTAGCTGGTCGGCAGAGCTCCTGGTTCTGCCTAAAAATCCATCTCCATATCCTAACTAGCAGCATATTAGATCATGCAAAAAAATGTATAAGATAATTCAGTGTGTATAGGCTATTAAGATACTCCCTCTGTAAATTAATATAAGATCGTTTAGATCGATCAGGGAGTAGTTGAGAGTGAAAGCGTAGGACTTATGTACGTGCATGTGAGTACGTAATAGGGTGCAATACCATACTATAAATTTGGTGTGCATTGAATATGTAAATCATTTGGTAACTAAATTGCCATTAACTATTACTCCGTTCGTCCGAAAATACTTGTCATCAAAATGGATAAAAAGGGATGTATCTAGAACTAAAATATGTTTAGATACATCCTCTTTTATTCATCTTGATGACAAGTATTTTCGGACAAAGAAAGTACTAGTAGTGTGTGTATTTCTCCAATACCCATCACTTTGGAACGAACATGACAGTACGTAGTTTCGTCAACTGTGTGCATACATTCTGCTTTAGGATAGTTTTCTTCTGCTGAAAAGACTAACAATACCTTGATGTGCTTAACTTATTTCTGATCAGTTTGCTAAGGAGGTAGTTAAGTTTAGCTCTGATTTTTTTTTTGAGGGGGAAGTTTAGCTCTGAATTAGCTAGTGCACTGCAAGATAGATAGAGAGAGAGATCGAATCCTATGACGTTGTGGGTCGATCCTACTAATTAATTCACTAGGCAAAATTAATGAATGCGCACAGTACTGGTACTACTTTGCACGTAGTACTTGTACGTTTTATACTGATATCATTTTAGAGGAACCCTTGGCATGCATTCGTCATGTTTTTAATTTTTCTTTCTTTTTTTACAGGAGAAAATAATGTATAGTACCTAAGCTGACAATATATATGTAGCTAGGCCCATTTTTCACTTTATCCCGGAAATCACATGATTCATTTCACCATGGATGAATGAAGTGTTGCAATTATATTCTCTTACGTAGGAGCTACTACCGGTGCACCAACAACAAGTGCACAGTGAAGAAGCGCGTGGAGCGCTCCTCTGACGACCCCTCCGTCGTCATCACCACCTACGAGGGCCAGCACTGCCACCACACCGTCACCTTCCCACGCGGCGCCGGCGCCGCCACCCTCGCCAGCCAGATGGCCTTCTCGGCACACCACCACCACCACCTCATGTACAACGACTTGCCGGCGCTGCACTCGCCGACCACTCAAAACCCACTCTTCAGCGTGCCGGCGATGTCGTCGTCGCTGCTCCAGCCGCTACACTGCAACCGACAGGAGCTACAAGTTGCGAGCTACACAACCCAGGCATCGTCCATCTCGTCGCCGGGGAGTGTTCCCGCCGTCGACAAGGGGCTTCTGGATGACATGGTGCCTCCAGCGATGAGGCACGGATAGATTGACGGTGTCGATCGCCGCTAGCTAGCTTAATTAATTATTAGCTACTTAATTCTGCATGGATGGACCACTGAATTTAATTGGGCAGAGAGAAGAATAGGGTAATTATATAGTATGGTGGTACATAGGTATATATTTTACGATGTGGTTAATTATTTCTTGAACATGTCATTTACTTACTGGTAATTGATTAAATATGCAATGTGTAAGTAGTACTCTACTCCGTACAACATATGTATAATTACTGTATGGTTATACAAAGTAATTATACACACTGCATGTTGATTAAATTATGAGTATATGGCTTGTGCCAACATTGTATATGTATGGTTGATGCAAATTCTAATTAATTATACTAGTCATCAACATGTACACCTATGCGAGCTAGTAGTAACTACTACTCCCTCCTCCCCGCAAAAAAAAAGAAAGAAAAAAAACCTACTACTCCCTCCGTCCCGAATTACTTGTCACTTGTCGTAAAAATGGATGCATATAAGTAATTCGGGATGGAGAGAGTAGTATTTAGTTTGGTGAAGTGTATTTAACAAAAAATAGGCAGGATTTTAACCAAATATTTTATCCCAAATTCCATTTTTATACGATCACAAGCTTTCTCAGTATATTGTGTGTTGCCAATGATGTTTAGACCATCAACATACATTGAGATAATATGAAATCATGTTGAGGATTTCTTGATGGGCATGCATGGGTTCTCATCATTCTTAGAGTAACCTTTTGTTATAAGGATCTCATTAAGTCAGTTGTACCAAATATATTCCAACAAATTTAGCCATGGAGTGACTTATAGACTTTACAAAATATATGTTGCGTTTTGCGTTTGGTTTTGAAGTTGAATTCATGTGAAACTTATATATCCAAATCAAGTGACCCACAAGAATATATGGTCACCACATCCATCAACTCCACAGATGGATGATTTCGAGATGCAATTTGGATAAGGTATTGGGAAATGATTCACATATATCTGGAGAATAGGTTTCGGCCATCTGCGTGAAACCTTGTTCTACAAGTCTTGTTATGTGTCTCATCACCTCGTTATTCCCTTTCCTAATTAAAACCCTACTGTTGAAAGACTCCCTATATCTTTTGGTGTACACGTCTTAGCTAGGCTTAACTCAACTTCTGAAAACAACATTTCAAGATGCTTTATATATAAAGCAAATCACCACATCCAACATCATGTCCAAATGTTGGAAATAAAATATAAGTTTGCTAGGGCAACGACACAAACATGCCAAAAAGAAGAATAAAGTAATGCGATACATGATTCCACAGAGCCGCCGTATCCCTAACTAGGAGGCAAAGCACGACGTCGGCTTGCCACACACAGAGTATCAACATACTGCCTAGCCTGTCCATGTCTAGCGGCCTAGAGGGCGGAAGCAGGTGCTGCAAGAGGCTAGAAATTTAAACACGGAGTTAGTGCCACATTGGAAAAGGTCCGCTCGATCGCCATCTTATTATGTGTCATCCAAAGGGTCCATGTCAATGGCGGGAACAACAACCACAAGAGGCGTCTACTGATTATCTTTCATTTGGTTTGTGATGCAGATAGTGCCTTTTCCCCTAGAGACCCTAGGTTTATTGAATACATGAGGGGTGATGCTTAGCAAGGAGATTTCTGCAAAGAACTTGTTATCTCAAAGAGTACCAGTTTTCTAGACCAAATTCCCACAGTTAAATAACAAGACAACAATAAATAAATAGGCTAGGGATAAAGGTTTCACATGCAGTCTTGTATTTGCAATCGAGGATCTTATCTAGATAAACATCATGGCACTCGTAAACACCGTTACATATGTGTAGTCAATGTAGTGTGGTCAAATGCATCCAAATAACCCCATGACCAACCAGCTATCCCCATATCGAGGTTCTATTGTTCAAACCAAGGCCCTATTTGACTCGCGGGGTTACCTCGGTTATTACAGATTTAACCAGACCAACACATTGGATGTGGCTGCACAGTATCTACCCTAGAGCCTTGGTTCTAGATACCATACTAATCTTACTTTGCAATTATTTGTCATTAGTAGGTAAATAAAAATGATTATTTCAAAATTATGTGAAATTACCTGGTTTAAAAATTAGTAAAATGAGTGTAAAATTCACTCATCAACCTCCCCAAGCTTAAATCTTCATCATGCTCAAGCAAGAAACAAGACCATAAGGAAGTCTGTGCTGAAACCAAAATAATGAAAAGGTTTTATGGTCCGTATGCCTCGATAGTCCATCGGTTTCTTCACCTGAAAACTTAGCATAGTTGTAACAGTGGCAATGGTTGCTATGCAAGTTCGTTAGGCTAAGACGATGGAAAAATGTATTAACTTAGATAAAGTAGTCAACTACACTAGTACAGAAACGGGCTTTGGCGGCGGTTTCCATACATGGGCCGCCGACAGTTCCTCTTTCGCCTCAAAGTTTGTGTCGCTAATACTCGCGAGGCGCGTAAGCGGTTTCCGAAACTGCATATGCCATTCGCAGAGCGTAGCTGGTTCCTTCATGGAGAAACCGCCTCTAATGCTTTTTCCATGAAGGTGGTTTGTTATTTCCAGACTGCGGTACTTTACAGCATGGAGGTGGTTTCTCTTTTCGAACCAACTCATTAATGATCAGAGCATTTGTTTGAAATAGTTGTTGACTGCTATAGCCACTAGCATGCAAATAAGTCTCTTATTTGGCAGCCAGTACTCGTACAACATCACATACAACTCAAGAATCATACCACTTCACATACAACTCAAGCATCATATCGCATCACATACAACTCAAGCATCAAATCACATGACATCATATAAAACTCATTGAAAATATCAAGTAACACAGTTGAAATAAAACAAGTATATGACATGAAACCTGAAGATCATAAAGAGTTTTTCAGTGTACAAACAACAATATGATGTAGTAATAATGAAAGAATGTATTACGAGTTACACTAGTAGGGAAACCCCTTATAGGGTCTTGTTATTTGGCGCGTCCATGTTGCTGGTAACTGGGTAAAATAGTTAGCAGCATGCACTAGAAAATGGGGCACTGCTAATAACAACTTACTAGCAACGTATGGGCTAACGTGCACGCTGCTAGTTAGGAAGACCCGAAAACGGACCAGGCAGAAATATCTAGTTTTACAAGTTCTTTCATCTTGTCTCAGTTTGCATATATGTGATCATGCTATGAAAATTGACATATTGATGTGATCATTTGTATTGCTTGCTATAGCCTAAGTCACAATACATGTTTAAGTTTTTCTGCCTTACTAGTATAATCTGATTTATATCTTACTGGTAATTGGTGTGTGGACCTTTTCCTTTTTATATGATAGCTAATGCTTATTTTCATTGGAAGTGAGTTGCTAACATTTCCTTCATTTTTTCTATGTACATATAACTCTTTTCATTAAAGAAAGAACCTGGACAACAAGAAAGGAAGGAAGACAGAGACAACTAAAGGTATTAATCCAAATTCTTACTTTACGTATGCAAGACATATGCCAAGCAATCACCTCATCAAGTCTAAGCTACCACACTATTGGTATGTCTATTGGCTGGATGCAAAGAAACTTTCACAGCTTGTCATGTACTCATTATATTGCATCGATTGAATTCTATTTGTTTTGTTCTAGGGTATATGTTTGGTGGCGGCGATGAATGATACGTCTCCAATGTATCTATAATTTTGGATTGTTTCATGCTATTATATTACCAATCTTATATGCTCTATACATCATTTATATCATTTTTTGGGACTAATCTATTAACTCAGTGACAAGTGCATGTTGTTATTTTCTACATCTTTTTGGTTTTTTACAGAAAATCCATACCAAACGGAGCCCAAACACGATGAAACATTTTGATGATTTTTTCTGGACCAAAAGAAGCCCATGAAGCTTTAGGGGGAGTCCAGAAGCCAGTGAGGAGACATCAAGGCAACACGGTGCGCCCAGGGGGGTAGGCGCGTCGCGGCCCCTCATCGATCCGCCTGACCTAATTCCAGCGCTATAAATTGTCAAATATTTCAAAAACCCCAGAGCAAGACCCGAAACAATTATTCCACCGCCGCAAGTATCTATTCTTTCGCGGTCCCATCTGGTGGCCTCCGCTGGTACTCTGCCGGAGGGGAAATCGATCACGGAGAGTCTCTACATCAACCTTGATGCACCTCTGATGATGTGTGAGTACTTCCCTGCAGGACCTATGGGTCCATAGCAGTAGCAAGATCTCTCTCTCTCTCTCTCTCTCTCTCTGATATTCAATACAATGCTCTCTTCGGAGTTCTATTCAATGTAATCTTCTTTTGCGGCGTGTTTGTTGGGATCCGATGAATTGTGGGTTTATGATCAAAATATTCATTGAAAGTAGTTGAGTTATTTTTAAATTTATTATGTGTGATTATTATATCTATGTAATGCTTTCATATCTATGAGTTTCCTTTGGCCAAGTTGATGATTAGATCTTTGGTGGAAGTGGCGCATAGTAGTAGGTTCAATCTTGCGGTGTCCTCACTCTATGGCATGAGGGGTAGCTGAAAGTGCATTATATCGACTAGAGGGGTGTGTGAATAGGAGATTTTTACAAATTCGTCACTGAGGAAATTCAACTTGAGGAATTTGCTAAGCGACGAAATACAGGCAGCGGAATAAGTACTCAGGTCGTTGCATAACAAGACAGAAACAAAGCCATCATGATGAAATGAAATGTACATAGAGCACGGGTAGCGTGTAACGGGATAAGCAGGTTGAAGATAAGATGACTGAAGAAATAGGATTGAGGAAATTGATAAAGTCTTCAGTCAAATTCTTCAAACAGTAACGATAAAGTTCATCAACACATGTATGAGGAAATGAAAGGGTTGAGGAAATAGAACCAGTAGCTTGGTGAAGACAGTGATTTGGTAGACCAGTTCCAACTGATGTGATAGTTGTACGTCTGGTTGGAGCGGCTAGGTATTTAAACCTAAGGACACACAGTCCCAGACACACAGTCCTCACCGTATTCTCCTTAAGCTAAGGTCACACAAACCTCGCCCAATTACTCGTGATAAGTCTTCAGGTGACTTCCAAACCTTCACGGACTTGGTCACTCGGCGATCCACAATTCCTCTTGGATGCTCTAGACCATGACGCCTAGCCGTCTGGAAGATGCACAAACTTCAAAGGTACCAAGTGTCGGTTCCACACAGGAACAATATCTTCAGTGATGCTCAATCACTTTGGGTTTTAGGTGTTTTGGTTTGGGTTTTTCCTCACTGATGATTTTCTCTCAAAGTCCTCAAAGGATGGGATGCTCTCAGTGACAAGTGTCAGTTTCTCTCAGAGCAACCAACCAACTAGTGGTTGTAGGGGGCGGCTATTTAGAGTCGGGGAACAACCCGACACGATAAGACATAAATGCCCTTCAATGATATGACCGTTAGGTGGATAAGATATTTTGGGACAGTTAGCGTGTAGAACAACAACGGTCGGAAATTTGAGCTCTCAAATTCCTCAAGGCTATCATGTTCCTCACTTGTAGGCAATCCGCACTGGCAAATTCCTAACTCCTCGGTCAGAACAAATTCCTCAGAGACTAGAAGATCTTCGTCTCTGTCACTGAATAAATTGACTGAACTGTATGAGATTTCCAAAGGCTTCACTCGAAGGATTGGTCGGTGTTGGATTTGAGATGAGCATCACATGGAAATTTTTCCTTAGTTTTACCTCGACCCCCTTTAACAATACGGTGTTTCCTATGACTCAAGAAAGAGAAAATGAAACAACGAAAACAAGAGTCTTCACGCTTCATAATCCTCTCATCAATATCAAAGTCTTCAAGGTCACAACAATTTCCTCATTTTCAAATTCTTCAAGAAAACCAAACTCTTCAAATGAAGACATGTGACGCCATCGACTCAATCGTACACTAATCATACACGCAAATGTGTATGATCAAGATCAAGGACTCACGGGAAGATATCACAACACAACTCTAGACACAAATTAAAATAATACAAGCTTTATATTACAAGCAAGGGGCCTCGAGGTCTTGAATACACAAGATCGAATACACAAGAGTCAACGCAAGCAACAATATCTGAGAACAGACATAAGTTAAACAAGTCTGCCTTAAGAAGGCTAGCACAAAAGCAACAATGATCGAAAAGGCAAGGCCTCCTGCCTGGGAGCCTCCTAACTACTCCTGGTCGTCGGCGGCCTCCACGTAGTAGTAGGAACCCTCGGTGTAGTAGTAATCGCCGGTGGTGTCGTCTGGATCCTGAGCTCCACCATCTGATTGCGACATACGGAAATAAAGGAAAATGGGGAAAGAGGGAGCAAAGCAACCGTGAGTACTCATCCAAAGTACTCGCAAGCAAGGATCTACACTACATATGCATCGGTGCCAATGAAATGGGCTATATCTGTGGACTAGAGCGCGGAATGCCAGAAGAGAAGGGGGAAACCTAGCCTATCAAAGACTAGCATCTTCAACAGTCTTGCAGCCTCAGAAGAGACAAGAGTGGCATAAAGTAAAGTAGTAGCAATGTTATCAACCTTGGCCAGAGATCCTTTCTCGACTCCCCGCGAGAAAGCAATCCCAGAGCCATACTATCCATTCCTCATCACAATCCATTTCTCATCACAAGTATCCAGTTCTAGTTGTATCGATCGGGATACAACTCCAAGTGTCCGTTACCGTAGGACAGGCTATCGATAGATGTTTTCTTCCCTGCAGGGGTGCACCAACTTACCCACCATGCTCGATTAACTCCGGTCGGACACACTTTCCCGGGTCATGCCCGGCCTCGGCCAAACGATACGCCGCAACCCGACCTAGGCTTGATAGAGAGGTCAGCACGTCGGACTAAACCTATACCCCCAGGGGTCTTGGGCCATCGCCTCGGGAACTCCTGCATGTTGCGTGGGCGGCCGGTGAGCAGACCTAGCTACCTCCTAAAAAGGCAGGAGCTTACCAGTCCAACCCAGCGCGCGCCGCTCAGTCGCTGATGTCTAATAAGCTTCGGCTGATGCATACGACGCAGAACACCCATACAATGCCCACGTGATGGTTAGCGCTATCAGGCCAGAGGCCCCTCGGATCAAATATTCAAATCATAGTGGATTAGGAACGTGCGGTAACAAGCAGATACTCATGAAAGATGTGACCTCGTTGCCCCGTCTCGAGTACATGCGGCAAGGGCTAAGAATGCCCGGCCACGCCTCGTAAGTATCTCGCAGGCACCTTCCAGATCAACCCGACTCCACATCACTCGCTATTAAGCTCGCGCGGGGACCCCTCAGGGCCGACCCGTCTTTAGTAACATGGTTCAGTGTAAGGTCATAGTAACCATAGTAAATGTGTGTCTAACACCAAGGGGAACCCTGAGGAACCACCCTTGATGGATTCCACTCGATGTAATCATCAAGGTGAACATAAGAGGAACCACCCTCGAGGTTCACTCTTGAGGGGTTGCACGACAAAGTCGTATCGAAAGGGGTTAAGGAGGAAATCACCCTCGATGACCACGACTGAATAGCTACACTACAGAGATCTCATCAGGAGTGATGTATGAGGTGTCACCCTCGGCACTCAATAGTAACTCTGCAGAGTCGTACAACTAGGGGGGTGATGTGCGGTGTCGGGGCCTGGACGTCGATAACGTTGATCGAGTCATCGAACCTAAAGCGGGGCAACTGGGACAAGGTGGGGGTCACGGATGGATCACTAACCAACCTATACTAAGCAATTTAGGATAAGCATGTAAGGTAACAATAAGCATGCTATGCATCATTATAGGAGCAATCAATTACAGTAGCAAAATCTAATGCAAGCATGAGAGAATGGAATGGGCGATATTGGGATGATCAAAAGGGGGCTTGCCTAGAAGCTCTGCTGAAAAGGAAAAAGTGTCATCGTCGACGTAGTCGATCACAGGGGCAACATTGGTCTCGGGGTCTACCGGAGAGAAGAGGGGGAAGAAACAATAAATATAAATCAAACAAAGCATCACAAAGCATAACATGGCAATATCCTGTGCCGAGTGTGACCTAACATAAGGCTACACGAATTAGGTGAAGGGGGAATTCAACCGAGAAGGTATTCCCGGTTCCGGACCTGTGTCACACAGATGATCGGAGGGGGAATGTTCCATGTTCAGATAGTTAGGGGCATCTGACAGGTAAACAGACCGCGAACTCGGATTCGCCATGTTTTTCTGAGCAACTTTCATGTAGAAAACATTTTCATCCGAGTTACAGTTTACTTTCTATTAGTTTTCAATATTTTAAACATTTTTGGAATTAATTAAATTAGGAGAAGGAATTACTACGTCAACAAGACATCATTGTGACGTCAGCACTCAACATGACAGCTGACCAAGTCAAACTGACCAGTAGGTCCCACCTGTTATAGACAGTGGACTAACAGATGTTTAAACTAACTAAAATTTGGTTAATTAACAACTAGGCCCCACATGTCAGTGGCAAACTAGATTACTAATTACTTTTAGTTATAAAAACATTTTAATTAGCTTAATTATGTGGTGGGGCCTGCACGTCAGTGGTACTGGGCTGCCCAGTCAGCAGTTGATTGGGTCAACCCGGTCAACTGGGGCCCGTGGGGCCCGCTGGCAGCAACCCAGGGGTGTGGCCCTGGCCGGCCACATCGGCAGGGTGCTAGAGAAGGCTCCGGCGACCTCTCTCGCGGTGGCACGACACCGAAGATGGCTGGGATTCGCCTACAGGGGGCCAACACGGGTGCGGGCGGGCGCGTTCGAACGGGGAGAGCCTACTGCGTTGCGTGGTGAGGCTAGCCAGAGCTGGAGCTGCCGGAAACGACGCCGGCGACGAGTGGAGGCGGTGGTGGCGTTCGGGACCTCGTCGGATCGCGCTACGGGGCACGGGGAGGGGCGCGGCAAGGTCCGTCCAATGGCCGTTCGATGCTGCGCCGTTTGGTGGCGGTGGGAGCGACTGAGGTGGCCTGAGTCGGCCATTGCAGTGACGGTAGGCGATGGCGGTGATCGGGCTTTGACGGGGACGGCACTGCGGTGCGCAAACATGCATACGAAAAGGGTTGGGGCGGTCTACACGATGCGGTGAAGCTGTTGGGCGCACACCCGTGACCATTTGGTCATCGGAGGCACGCCGGCGACGAGCACGGGCGGCGGCGGTTCGGCCATGAAGAACAACGACGATTGCAAGCGCGGGGAGAGAAGAGAAAGAGAGGGGTTTGGTGCGGCGTCTTACGGTGCGGATCACGGTGGCCCTTGGATGTTTAGGAGTGCAGCGGGTCGACGGAGTCGGTGACGGACAGAGCAGAGGAGCTCCGACGATCCACGGTGGTCGCCGGCTCGATCCGAGCGATGTAGTGGCCTCCGGCTCGGACGCGAGGCCGGGGAAGAGGGAGAAGATATCGACAGTGCTGGTGGACAGGCCAGGAGGACGAGACGACTCCGGTGGCCGCGGTGACGATGGAGGATTGCAGTGGGCGCGCTCAGGTCAGAGAGAGGGGAGTGAGTGAGCGAGGAAGAGAGAAGGGGGAAATGGCGAGGCGTCTAGGGGAGTGGATGTGGCGGTAGGTGAGGGGGAGGACTCGAGGCGTCCGGGGCGGTGGAGGACTTATCCTCTCGTCGGGCGTCGCCGACGAGGTGGTTGGACGGCGACGGGCGTGCCCTGTCCCGCCTGGTCGAAGGAACAGGAAGCGACCAAGGAGGGGAGAGTGGGCCGGCCTAGCTGGGCTAGTTTGCGGGCCAGGCACTATGCACTTGGCCCAGTGCACAGTGGCATGTGCTCTTTCCTTTTTTAAGCATCAGTTTCAAATAGCTTAGGCCATTTAAACACTTTGAAAAAATAGGTTCACCACAAGTATTCATTATGGATTATTTGGCACAAGATGAACATTTTAGTTTTCATGTTTGAGCATTTTGAATTTCACTCATAATTTGAAATTGAATTCAACTGGAATTTGAAAGAGAGAGGAGACAATGATCATCAAACACTTGTTTAGAAAAATGACTAACTTAACCCCAGCGGTTACTGTAGCATCATTACACCGGGGTGTTACAACTCTCCTCCTCTAAAAGAAATTCTCGTCCCGAGAATTAAGAGGTAGAAGGGGAAAAATCGGGGTATTCAGCCCGGAGGTTATCTTTGCATTCCCAAGTGGCTTCATCTTTAGTATGATTCGACCATTGCACCTTGAGAAACTTGGTAACCTTCTGGCGGGTTCGACGCCCAGCTTCTTCAAGAATGCGGATCGGATGCTCTTTGTATGTGAGATCATCTTGAACTTCAATCAATTCCGGATACACTTCACGTTCCGGGTCCTTGAAGCATCGACGAAGTTGCGACACGTGGAAGACGTCATGGCCATGAGAGAACTGAGGTGGCAACTCCAATTGATAAGCCACCAGTCCACGACGGGCGAGGATGCGGAAGGGACCAATGTAGCACGGAGCTAGCTTGCCCTTGACTCCGAATCGATGAGTGCCTCTCAAACGAGTGACACACAGATAATCTTGTTCACCAGGTTGATAAGTTGAACCCTAGTGTTTCCGGTCATAGTTGCTCTTCTGGCGGGACTGGGCCGCCTGGAGATTATCCCGGACAATGCGAACCTGCTCTTCAGCTTGTTGAATAATGTCTGGACCAATGAGCGTTCGTTCCCCAGTTTCTGACCAATTCAGAGGGGTTCATCACTGACGTCCATAAAGCACTTCAAAGGGTGCCATCTTCAAGATGGCATGATAGTTGTTGTTATAAGAGAACTCCAGATAAGGGAGAGATTCTTCCCACTTCTTGCCGAAAGAAATAACACAAGCCCGAAGCATGTCTTCAAGAATTTGATTGACTCGCTCGACTTGGCCTTGGGATTGGGGATGATAAGCAGTGCTCCAGGTAATATGAGTTCCCATTGCCTCTTGGAAACTATCCCAGAACTTTGAAGTGAATATACTGCCACGGTCTGAACTGATCTCCTTTGGAATGCCGTGGAGTGACACAAATCGGGGGATATACAAGTTTGCTAATTGACTAGCGGTGATTGTCTCCTTGACTGGTAGGAAGTGAGCAACCTTCGAGAATTGGTCGATAACGACGACGATAGCATCGTTACCTTTCCGAGACTTGGGAAGGCCAGTGAATAAGTCCATTTGGATCTTATCCCACTTCCATTCAGGAATCGGAAGCGGTTGTAGAAGTACAGCCGGTTTCTGATGTTCCGCTTTGACGCGACGACAAACATCACATTCTTCGATATATCGAGCAATATCTTGCTTCATTTTAGACCACCAGTACTTCTGACGGATGTCTAGATACATCTTGGTACTTCCCGGATGAATAGAGAGACGGGTGTCATGCGCTTCTTTCATCACCTTCTCTGTCATAAGCTCGAACCGGGGTACTACAATGCGATCTGTGAAGTATAAGGTTCCGTCCTCACCAAGTGAAAAATCTCTGGATTTCTCTTAGGCAAGATCCTTTTTCATCATATCAACATGAGCATCTTTGTCTTGAGCAGACTTAATTGCTTTCAGAAGAGTTGGTTCCAGGACAAGGTTATTCAGAGAACCTTGTGGAACTAGTTGAAGGTTCAGCTTGCATAGCTCTTCATAAAGGCAGGGTTGAGCTTTGTAGACCATGTGATTGTTGCAATAAGATTTATGGCTCAGGGCATCGGCCATTACATTAGCCTTACTAGGGGTATAGGATATACCACAGTTGTAGTCAGCAATAGCTTCCATCCATCGCTGCTGACGGAGGTTCAGATCTGGTTGAGTAAACAAATACTTCAGACTCTGATGATCAGTGAAGATCTCACAACGATTACCGAGAAGGTATTGTCGCCATAGCTTTAGTGCATAGATAACCGCAGCAAGCTCAAGGTCGTGAACTGGGTAGTTCTCTTCGTGAGGACGCACTTAACGGGAGGCATAAGCAATCACCCTACGCTCTTGCATTAGGACACATCCTAATCCTTGTCGTGAAGCATCGCAATAGATGACGAAGTCCTTGCGAGAATCAGGGGGAGCAAGCACTGGGGCAGATGTCAGCTTGTCCTTGAGTGCCTGAAAATTTTCCTGACACTTATCAGTCCAATCAAGCTGAATGCCTTTGTGTAGCAGATTAGTTAGGGGCTTGGCAATCTTGGAAAGTTCTCGACAAAACGACAACAATAACTAGCAAGTCCGAGAAAGCTTCTGACTTGCTTGACAGTCTTCAAAGGGGTCCAGTCAAGAATAGCCTGAATGCGCTCTAGGTTGACGGCAATACCATCCTTGGAGATGACATGCCCAAGGTAGGTTACTTCGGGAAGCCAGAATTCACACTTGGAATACTTGGCATAAAGTTGATGCTCTCGAAGCTTCTCTAGAACAAGTCGAAGATGTTCATCATGTTCTTCTTTGTTCTTCGAATATACCAGAATATCATCCAGATAGACTACGTCGAACTTGTCGAGGTAATCCATGAATATGTAGTTCATCAGACGGGAGAATGTGGCTGGAGCATTGGTCAAGCCAAAAGACATAACGGTGTACTCGTAAGAACCATAACGAGTCACGAATGCGGTCTTTGGAATATCCTCTTCACGAACACAGATCTGGTGGTAACCCAACCTCAAGTCGAGTTTAGAGAATATCGATGAACTAGCCAGTTGATCATACAGATCATTGATCCGAGGAAGGGGGTATTTGTTCTGAATTGTAGCTTGGTTGATAGGACGATAGTCTTGGACCAAACGATTCGTTCCATACTTCTTCTTCACAAAGAGAGAAGGTGCTCCCCAAGCTGAGGAACTTGGACGAATGAATCCACTGCAAAGAGATTTATCGATTTCCTCCTTAAGTTCAAGGAGCTCATGAGGCGGCATCTTGTAGGGTCGTTTGGCAATAGGAACAGTGCCTGGTTTCAAGTCGATGACGAACTCGACAGCCCGAGCAGGGGGTATTCCTGGAAGTTCTTCTGGAAAGACATCTAGGAAGTCGCGACAACTGGAATCTTTTCAATTCCCTCAAGAGGTGCTGCGTTCAACGCATTCAAGACATAAAGTTGTGCTTCAGCATTTTGAACAATCTGAGCATGGTAGCTTACTATCTCATCGGAAGGATGTAGGAGATGAACTACTTTGGTGGCGCAAACGATAGAGGCAGCATGTGCTTTCAACCATTCCATTCCCGGAATGAGGTCAATGTTGGAAGACTCCAGAATAATGGGAGAAACATGAAATTCCAACCCTTCAATTTCAACGGGGACGTCGCAACCAATCATGGTAGTTCGACACTGACCCGCAGGGGTGCGTACCACTATCGGAGTGTTCATGGGCTCGCATCGGATGTCGTGTGCGTAAGAAAAATTTTCTGACATGAATGAATGCGATGCTCTTGAATCAAATAAAACAGAAGCCGGTACTGAATTTACGAGAAGAGTACCCATCACAGTGGCGGGCTGGTCTTGAGCTTCATTCCGATCAACATGATTAGCCTGACCACGACCATAAGGTCTGGCATTGTTGTTATGGGGCTTATTGTTACGGCCAGTTGAAGGCAGAGCCGGCTTGTTCCTTTTTTAATTGCACTCTTTGGCAAGGTGACCTGGACGGCCACATCTGAAGCATAGACCATCATTGAGATTGGGAGCAGGAGCTTGGGGTGGTACAACTCGAAAAGGCTGCCTCTGCGGTGGAGGAGGCAGACGAGGTGCGACATAGGACTGTCTTGGTGCAGTTGGACGATACGTGCTGTGGGGAATCCATATCCGACGCTTCTGCGCTGACAGGCTTGAAGGTGAGCCAGCGTCACAGCTGCGCCTAAAGGATCCCTGGTGTTCCTGAATACCAATCTCAACCTGAATAGCCTTGTTCACTATGGTGGCGAAATCAACAAAGTCATGCACCAGGAGTGCTAGCTTGATGTCAGGGTGAAGTCCGTCATGGAACTTTTCTTGCTTACGAGAATCAGTTGCAATGTCTTCTTCAGTGTAAGGGGACAAGTCCAAGAATTCCGCTGATAAGCATCTGCAGACTTTTTTCCTTGCATGAGGTTGTAGAACTCGCGCTTCTTCTTGGCCATGATTCCTTGAGGAATGAAGCGGGCACGGAAAGTAGCTTGGAAATCCGGCCAGGTGATGACTGTTCCAGTAGGTAGGGTACGCCTGTGGCTATCCCACCATTGAGCAGCGGGACCCTTCAGAAAGAAAGATGCAAAGGTGACATAGCTAGCAGGGGCCACACTAGCAGACTCCATTTCATACGTGATGTCGCGGAGCCAGTCATCAGCATCAAGGGGTTGAGTTGAGCTGCGGTAGATAGTTGGGTTGAGGCGCAAGAAGTCCTATAGAGTTACTGGGGCTGGCTGTTGATTCATATTCGGATGAGGAAATTGAGCCATCATTCCTTCCATGAACTGGCGATTCAGCTCAAACTGTTGCATCATTCCGGCCATGAATTCAGGCGGCGGTGGAGCATGGCCACCACGGCCACGACCAGCAGGTCTAACCATCCTGCTAACATGTAACAGGGGGTAGTTTAGCATTGAGCATTAGCAAAGACAAGGACCATTCATGATGAAACATGCATAATGAAAGAGGTACATTGGATACCACATAGTAGTCAACACGACAGTATGTGTACTATTCAGAATACTATTCTAAGGAATAACTATGGCTTATCCAGCTTTGGGGTGAATGTGGTCATGGATCCTAATGTTAGAGTTAGTAAATTTGTTTAACCCGAGTGGAAGAGAGATCAGAGTCCCAGTGTATAGACGAGGAGTAAAAGATCCTAATACCACCCAATGGCAACGTGGGCCCGTAAGCCACACAACCATGTTAGTAAATGTTTTTTTGTAGTGACTAGACTCAACTTCGCCCAAGGAGTTGGAAAGGGGGATACCTACAGGCAGTTGGCTCTGATACCAACTTGTGACGCCCTCGATTCAATCGTACACTAACCATACATGCAAATGTGTACGATCAAGATCAAGGACTCACGGGAAGATATCACAACACAACTCTAGACACAAATTAAAATAATACAAGCTTTATATTACAAGCCAGGGGCCTCGAGGGCTCGAATACACAAGCTTGAATACACAAGAGTCAGCAGAAGCAACAATATCTGAGAACAGACATAAGTTAAACAAGTCTTCCTTAAGAAGGCTAGCACAAAGGCAACAACGATCGAAAAGGCAAGGCCTCCTGCCTGGGAGCCTCCTAACTACTCCTGGTCGTCGGCGGCCTCCACGTAGTAGTAGGCACCCTCAGTGTAGTAGTAATCGTCAGTGGTGTCGTCTAGCTCCTGAGCTCCACCATCTGGTTGCGACATCCGGAAAAAGGAAAAGGGGAAAAAGAGGGAGCAAAGCAACCGTGAGTACTCATCCAAAGTACTCGTAAGCAAGGATCTACACTACATATGAATCGATATCAATGAAATGGGCTGTATCTGTGGACTAGACTACAGAATGCCAGAAGAGAAGGGGAAAACCTAGCCTATCAAAGACTAGCATCTTTAAGCGTCTTGCAACATCAGAAGAGACAAGAGTGGCATAAAGTAAAGTAGTAGCAGTGTTATAAACCTCGGCCAGAGATCCTTTCTCGACTCCTTGCGAGAAAGCAATCCCAGAGCCATACTATCCATTTCTCATCACAATCCATTTCTCATCACAATCCATTTCTCATCACAAGTATCTAGTTCTAGTTGTATCGATCGGGATACAACTCCAAGTGTCTATTACCGTAGGACAGGCTATCGATAGATGTTTTCTTCCCTGCAGGGGTGCACCAATTTACCCACTACGCCCGATTAACTCTGGCCGAACACACTTTCCCAGGTCATGCCCGGCCTCGGCCAAACGATACACCACAACCCGACCTAGGCTTGATAGAGAGGTCAGCACGTCGGACTAAACCTATGCCCCTAGGGGTCTTGGGCCATCGCCCGGGGAACTCCTGCACGTTGCGTGGGCGGCCAGTGAGCAGACCTAGCTACCTCCTTAAAAAGGCAGGAGCTTACCAGTCCAACCCGGCACGCGCCGCTCAGTTGCTGACATCTAATAAGCTTCGGCTAATGCATACGATGCAGAACGCCCATACAATGCCCACATGATGGTTAGTGCTATCAGGCTAGAGGCCCCTCAGATCAAATATCCAAATCGTAGTGAACTAGGAACGCGCGGTAACAAGCAGAGACTCACGAAAGATGTGACCCCGTCACCCTGTCTCGAGTACTTGCGGCAAGGGCTAAGAATGCCCGACCATGCCTCATAAGTATCTCGCGGGCACCTTCTAGGCCAACCCGACTCCACATCACTCGCTATTAAGCTCGCGCGGGTACCCCTCAGGGACGAGTCATTTTTATAACATGGTTCAGTGTAAAGTCGTAGTAACCATAGTAACTGTGTGTCTAACACCAAGGGGAACCCTGAGAAACCACCCTCGATGGATTCCACTCGATGTAATCATCAAGGTGAACGTAAGAGGAGCCACCCTCGAGGTTCACTCTTGAGGGGTTGCATGACAGAGTCGTACCGGAAGGGGTTAAGGAGGAAATCACCCTCGATGACCACGACTGAATAGCTACACTACAGAGATCTCATCAGGAGTGATGTATGAGGTGTCACCCTCGGCACTCGATAGTAACTCTGCAGAGTCATACAACTAG
>NC_041382.1:407244221-407264401 GCF_002162155.2 Triticum dicoccoides | reverse complement strand
GTGCGGTGTCGGGGCCTGGACGTCGATTGATCGAGTCATCGAACCTAAAGAGGGGCAACTGGGACAAGGTGGGGGTCACTGATGGATCACTAACCAACATATACTAAGCAATTTAGGATAAGCAGGTAAGGTAACAATAAGCAGGTTACAAAAGCAAGCTATGCATCAGAATAGGAGCAATCAATTACAGTAGCAAAATCTAATGCAAGCATGAGAGAATGGAATGGGCGATATCGGGATGATCCAAAGGGGGGCTTGCCTGGAAGCTCTGCTGAAAAGGAAGAAGTGTCGTCGTCGACGTAGTCGATCACAGGGGCAGCATCGGTCTCGGGGTCTACCGGAGAGAAGAGGGGGAAGAAACAATAAATATAAAGCAAACAAAGCATCACAAAGCATAACATGGCAATATGTTGTGCCGGGTGTGACCTACCATAAGGCTACACAAAGATGAAGGGGGAATTTAACCGGGAAGGTATTCCCGGTTCCAGACCAGTGTCAGACAGATGACCAGAGGGGGAATATTCCATGTTCAGATAGTTAGGGGCATCTAACAGGTAAACAGACCACGTACTCGGATTTGTCACGTTTTTCTGAGCAACTTTCCTGTATAAAACATTTTCATCCGATTTACGGTTTACTTTCTATTAATTTTCAAAGTTTTAAACATTTCTAGAATTAATTAAATTAGCAGAAGGAATTACTATGTCAGTATGACATCATTGTGACGTCAGCAGTCAATAGGACGGCTGACCAGGTCAAACTGACCAGTAGGTCCCACCTGTCATAGACAGTGGACTAATAGAAGTTTAAACTAACCAAAATGTGGTTAATTAACAGCTAGGCCCCACATGTCAGTGGCAGACTAGATTACTAATTACTTTTAGTTATAAGAACATTTTAATTAGCTTAATTATGTGGTGGGGCCTGCACGTCAGTGGTACTGGGCTGCCCAGTCGGCAGTTGACTGGGTCAACCCGGTCAACTGGGGCCCATGGGGCCCGCTGGCAGCGGCCCAAGGGTGTGGCCCTGACCGGCCACATCGGCAGTGCGCCGGAGAAGGCTCCGGCGACCTCTCCCGCGGCGGCACGACGTCGAAGACGGCCGGGATTCGCCTACAGGGGGCCAACACGGGAGCTGGCGGGCGCGTTCGAACGGGGATAGCCCGCTGCGTCGCGTGGTGAGGCCAGCTAGAGCTGGAGCTGCTAGAAACGGCGCCGACGACAAGTGGAGGTGGTGGTGGCGTTCGGGGCCTCGTCGGGATTGTGCTACGGGGCACGAGGAGGGGCGCGTCAAGGTCCGTCCGAACGGCCGATCGATGATGCGCCATTTGGTGGCGGTGGGAGCGACTGAGGTGGCCGGAGTCGGCCGTTGCAGCGACGGTAGGCAACGACGGCGATCGGGCTTCGATGGGGACGGTACTGCGGTGCGCAAACATGCATACGAAAAGGGCTGGAGCGGTCTACGCGACGCGGTGAAGCTGTCGGGCACACACCCATGACCATTTGGTCATCGGAGGCACGACGACGACGAGCATGGGCGGCGGCGGTTCGGCCATGAAGAAGAACGATGATTGCGAGCATGGGGAGAGAAGAGAAAGAGAGGCGTTCGATGTTGCGGCTTACGGTGCGGCTCATGGTGGCCCTTGGATGTTTAGGAGCGCAGCGGGTCGATGGAGTCAGCAACGGACGGAGCGGAGGAGGTCCGGCGATCCATGGTGGTCACCGGCTCGATCCGTGCAATGTAGTGGCCTCCAGCTCGGATGCCAGGCCGGGGAAGAGGGAGAAACGTCGACGGTGCTGGTGGACAGGCGAGGAGGACGAGACGGCTCCGGTAGCCGCGGTGACGACGGAGGATGGCAGCGGGCGTGCTCGGGTCAGAGAGAGGGGAGTGAGCGAGCGAGGAAGAGAGAAGGGGGAAATGGCGAGGCGTCCAGGGGGAGTGGATGTGGCGGTAGGTGAGGGGAGGACTCAAGGCGTTCGGGGCGGTGGAGGACTTATCCTCTCATCGGCGTCGCCGACGAGGTGGTTGGACGGTGACGGGCGCGCGTTGTCCCACCCGGTCGAAGGAATAGGAAGCGACTGGGGGAGGGGGGAGTGGGCCAGCCTAGCTGGGCCAGTTGGCGGGCCAGGCACTATGCACTTGGCCCAATGCACAGTGGCCTGTGCTCTTTCCTTTTTTTCCCCTTTAAGCATCAATTTCCAATAGCTAAGGCCATTTAAACACTTTGAAAAAATAGGTTCACCACATATATTCATTATGGATTATTTGGCACAAGATGAACATTTTAGTTTTCATGTTTGAGCATTTTGAATTTCACTCATAATTTGAAATTGAATTCAACTGGAATTTGAAAGAGAGAGGAGACAATGATGATCAAACACTTGTTTAGCAAAATGATTAACTTAACCCAGGGGTTACTATAGCATCATTGCACCGGGGTGTTACAAGTCAGTCATTTTTAGGGGTCGACTTTCTTCGTAAATATCAAACTCCTCAGAGACTTATAGAACCTCTGTACACTCACAAACACATTAGTCCCTTAACCTATAAGTCTTAAATACACCAAAATCACTAAGGGGCACTGATGCGGCTTGAAGCTACATCGGTATTTCCCCAAAGAGGAAGGGATGATGCAGCACAACGACGGTAGGTATTCCCCTCAGTGATGAAACCAAGGTTATCGAACCAGTAGGAGAACCAAGCAACAATACGTAAACGACACCTGCACACAAATAACAAATACTCGCAACCCGACGTATTAAAGGGGTTGTAAAACCCTTTCTGGTAACGGCGCCAGAAATTTGCAAAATGCACATGAATAAATTGCAGTAGATTGATAGATCGAACGCCAAATAAAATAAATAAGAATAAATTGCAGCAAGGTATTTTTGTATTTTTGGTTTAATAGATCTGAAAATAAAAGGCAAATAAAATAGATCGCGAAGGCAAATAATATGAGAAAGAGATTCGGGGGCCGTAGGTTTCACTATGGCTTCTCTCGAGAAAAATAGCAAATGGTGGGTGAACAAATTACTATTGGGCAATTGATAGAACTTCAAATAATCATGACGATATCCAGGCAATGATCATTATATAGGCATCATGTCTAAGATTGGTAGACCGACTCCTGCCTGCATCTACTACTATTACTCCACACATTGACCGCTATACAACATGCATCTAGTGTATTAAGTTCATGGAGATACTGAGTAATGCAATAAGAATGATGTCATGATGTAGACAAGGTCTATTTATGTAGAAATAGACCCCATCGTTTTATCCTTAGTAGCAACGATACATACGTGTCGGTTCATCTTCTGTCACTGGGATCAAGCACCATAAGATTGAACCCACTATAAAGCAACTCTTCCCATTGCAAGATAAATAGATCAAATTGGCCAAACAAAACCCAAATATTGGAGAAGAAATATGAGGATATAAGCAATCATGCATATAAGAGATCAAAGAAACTCAAATAACATTCATGGATAAAAAGAGATAGATCTGATTATAAACTCAAAGTTCATCGGATCCCAACAAACACACGCCAAAAGAATTACATCATATAGATCTCCAAGAGACCATTGTATTGAGAATCAAACGAGAGAGAGGAAGCCATCTAGCTACTAACTACGAACCCGAACTTCTACAAAGAACTACTCACGCATCATCGGAGAGGCACCAATGGAAGTGGTGAACCCCTCCGTGGTGTCTATAAAGGATCTGGTGGTTCTGGACTCTGCGGTGGCTGGAATTGATTTTCGTCGGCTCCCCTAGGGTTTCTGGAATATTGGGGTATTTATAGAGTAAATAGGCGGTCCGGGGGGAACCCGAGGTGGGCACAACCCACCAGGGCGCGCCTGGGCCTCCAGGCGCGCCCTGGTGGGTTGTGCTCCCCTCGGAGCAGCCCCCAGGTGCTTCTTCGGCCCATTGGTTGTCTTCTGGTCCAAAATAAATCCACAAATAGTTTCGCTGCGTTTGGAGTCCGTTTGATATTGATTACCTGCGATGTAAAAAACATGCAAAAAACAACAACTGGCACTTGGCACTATGTCAATAGGTTAGTACCAAAAAATGATAAAAAATGACTATATAATGATTATAAAACGTCCAAGACTGATAATATAATATCATGGAACAATAAAAAATTATAGATACGTTGGAAACGTATCAGCATCCCCAAGATTAATTCCTGCTCATCCTCGAGTAGGTAAATGATAAAATCAGAATTTTTGATGTGGAATGCTGCCTAACATGTCATATCGTAATATTTTGTTTATAGCATGGACATTTGGACTTTATATTGTTCAAAGAAATAGTCTAGTTTTGACATGATAACTTAAATACTCAAGCATATCAACAAGCAACCATGTCTTTCAAAATATCAACGCTAAAATAAGTTATCCCTAGCCCATCATGCTCAAGCATTGATCCATTCATGAAACACACTCGCATATTAACTACACCCAATTCTCAAGTACGATCATAGTGCCCCCCTAGTTGGTGCTTTATAAGAGAAGATGGAGACTCAAATAAAAAAATTGCATAAAGTAAAAGAAAGGCCCTTCATAGAGGGAGGTAGGGATTTGTAGAGGTGCCAGAGCTCAAAGCGAAAACCGAGAGATAAAATCATTTTGACAGGCATACTTTTCCCACCAACGAAAATGACTTAGAGTTCCCAACACTTTCCATGCTAGATATATCATAGGCGGTTCCCAAACAGAAATTAAAGTTTATTCCTTTTTCCACCATACTTTCACTTTCCATGGCTAACCGTATCCACGGGTGCCTTCCATACCAACACTTTCCAAGGAATTTATTATTTGACAACATAAAGTAAATTCATTATTCATTTCGGGACTGGGCATCCCTAATACCTTTGCCTTACTCTCGTGCAATGACAAGTGAATAAAACTCATCATGAGAATAACACATCTTGCATGGAAAATATTAGCCACCCCTCACCGCCTCATGAGTGGTACGAGCACACAAAAGAGAAATTTATTTTGAATATTAGATATGGCACATACAAATTTGCTTAGAACGACAAAATAATACCGCATATAGGTAGGTATAGTGGACTCATATGGCAAAACTGGTTTAAAGGATTTTGGATGCATAAGTAGTGATCATACTTAGTGCAAAATGGAGGCTAGCAAAAGATTGAGAAGCGACCAACCAATAAACGAATAATATCATAAGCGAGCATTAAGCATAATTAACACCGAATAATGCACCACAAGTAGGATGTAGTTTCATTGCATGACTATTGACTTTCGTGCTTGCATAGGGAATCACAAACCTTAACACCAATATTCTTACTAAAGCATAATTACTCATCAACATGACTCACATATCACATCATCATATCTCAAAAACTATTACTAAGAATCAAGTTTATTTTGTCCAATGATCTTGATGAAAGTTTTTATTATATCCTTCTTGGATATCTAACATTTTGGGACTAATTTTTATGTGTTGCTTTTGACAAGCTCAAACAAATATAAGTGAAGATCATGAGCATAGAATTTCTTTCTCTCAATTTGATTTAAGTGAAGCAAGAGAGAATTTCTTGAGAATTTTACTAACTCTCAAATAAATCTAAGTGAATCAAGAGAGCATTTCTTGAAAAATACTAAAGCACACCATGCTCAAAAAGATATAAGTGAAGCACTAGAGCAAATCCATAGCTCATAAAAATTTAACTGAAGCATAGAGAGCAATTCTAACAAGTCATGGAATAATTTTGGCTCTCTCAAATAGGTGTGTCCATCAAGGAATCAAGACTTAAAACACAAAATAAAACAAGCAAAGAATCATATCATACAAGACGCTCCAAGCAAAACACATAGTATGTGACGAATAAAAATATAACTTCAAGTAAAATACCGGTGGTCGTTAGAAGAAAGAGGGGATGCCACTCGGGGAATCCCCAAGCATAGTTACTTGATCTCTTTGGATAATAGCTTGGGATTCCGGGGCATCCCCAAGCTTAGTCTCTTCTTACTCCTTATTCCTTCATCCATCGTAAAATAACCCAAAACTTGAAAACTTCAATCACACAAAACTCAACAAAATCTTCGTGAGATCCGTTAGTATGAGAAAGCAAATCACTACTATAAGTGTTGTAGCAAACCATTTCATATTTTGTTCTTGCATTATATCTACTTTATTCCAACTTTTGTATGGCAAAAACTCATCAAAGAAAACCATAGAATCATCAAAACAAGCACACAACGCAAAGAAAACAGAATCTGTCAAAAAACAGAACAGTCTGTAGTAATATGGGTATTTAAAATACTTCCGTGACTCCAAAAACTCTAAAAATTTAAGGCGACCTAGGAAATTTGTATATTAATCTTATGCAAAAAGAATTGGTATTTTATCGCTCTCTGGTTAGAAATGAGAATTTTTTTTCATGAGCACAAAAGTTCTTGTTTTTTCCAGCAAGATCAGACAACTATCACCCAAGAAGATCTTCAAGGCTTTACCTGGCACAAACACTAATTAAGACACAAAAACCACAATCATGATAGTAGCATAATTGTTCTAACACTCAAGAACAGAAAGCAAAAAGCAAAAATAAATTTTATTCATTGGTTTGCCTCCCAACAAGCGCTATAGTTTCACGTCCCTAGCTAGGCATAAAGCAAGGATCTAAGTTTTGCCATCTTTGGTTCTAGGTCCATAAGATGCACTCATGATTAATTCATATGGTGGACTAATTCTTGTTCTAGGGAAGTGTTCCATACCCTTCCTTAGTGGAAATTGGAACTTAATATTGCCTTCTTTCATATCAATCACGGCACCGATAGTGCGTAAAAACGGTCTACCAAGAATAATTGGACAAGACGGATTGCAATCAATATCAAGAACAATAAAATCTATGGGCACATAATTCCTATTTGCAATAATAAGAACATAAGTAATTCATACCATAGGCTTTTTAATAGTAGAATCCGCCAAGTGCAAATTTAACGAGCATTCTTCAATATCGGTAAGACCAAGCACATCACACAAAGATTTCAGAATTGTAGAAACACTAACACCCAAGTCACACAAAGCAAAACACTCATAATTTTTAATCTTGAATTTGATAGTAGGTTCCCATTCATCATGCAATTTTCTAGGAATTTAAACTTCTAATTCCAACTTTTCTTCTAAAGCTTTCATCATAGCATCAACAATATGTTTAGTAAAAGCTTTATTTTGTTCACAAGCATGGGGTGAATTTATCATGGATTGCAACAAAGAAATACAATAAATCGAAGAGCAACTATCATAATTAAAGTCTTTGTAATCCAAAAGAGTGGGTACATCACTAGTTAAAGTTTTAACATCTTCAAACCCACTTTTATCAATTTTCTCAACAAGATTTTCACCCTCCGAATTATCAGGACGCCTTCTAACTAAAGTTGACTCTTCTCGAGTCCCTTTTTAATCAATATTAACTTTACTAAACAAGGAATCAATAGAAGAAACACCAATCATTTTAATAGCATCATTACTTTTATGAATGCAATAATTAGAAAATGCTTTTTCTAAAAAATCTCTCTTAGCTCTAAGCATAGCGGTTCTTTTCTTACTTTCATCCCTAGAAATTTTCATCTTGAGATTTTCTACATCATGAGAAATTCTATCAACACTTCTAGACAAATCATCAATCTTATTCAACTTTTCTTCTATGGTAGTGTTGAAAGATTTTTGCGTGTTGATTAATTCTTTAATATTATTCTCAAGATCAGAGGTGTTCCTATTATTATTATTAGATTGATTTCCATAGGAATTACCATAATTATTAGAGGAATTACTAGGAAAATTCCTAGGATTAAAATTACCTCTATAAGCATTGTTACTGAAATTATTTCACGAGATAAAATTCACATCTATAGCATCACTATTTTGCTCAATCAAAGTAGAGAAAGGCATATCATTGAAATCAATAGGAACACTTTTACTAGCAACCAATTTCATAAGAGCATCAACTTTTTCACTCAAAGACGAAATTTCTTCTACCGAATTAACATTTTTACTAGTAGGAGCCCTTTCGGTATGCCATTGTGAATAATTTACCATAATATTATCAAGAAATTTGGTGGCTTCACCCAAAGTAATTTCCATAAAAGTCCCACCCACGGCAGAATCTAAAAGATTACGAGAAACAAAATTCAATCCCGCATAAAAAATTTGTATGATCATCCAAAGATTTAACCCATGAGTTGGGCAATTCCTTAGCATCATTTTCATCCTTTCCCAAGATTGTGCAACATTCTCATGTTCAAGTTGCTAGAAATTCATGATTTGGGTTCTAAGGGAAATAATTTTGCGGGCGGAAAAATACTTAGTCATAAAAGCATCTTTGCACTTATTCCAAGAATCAATACTATTGCGAGGCAAAGAAGAGAACCATTTTTTTTGCAGAATCTCGCAAAGAAAACAGTTTCATCGTCACAATATCATTGTACACATCTTTTTTCTTTTGAATATCGCATAATTCCACGAAGGTATTAAGATGGGAGGCGGCATCCTCATTTGGAGTACCGGATAATTGATCTTTCATGACAAGATCCAGCAAAGCAATATTAATATCACAAGACTCCGCACTAGTGGTGGGAGCAATCGGAGTGCCAATAAGATCATTGTTGTTGGTATTTGAGAAATCACACAACTTGGTGTTCTCTTGAGTCATGAAGACTACGCAACAAGATTGCACTCAAAAACAGATCCGGTAAGAAAACGACAAACGAAAAACAGGGCGAATAAAATGGCAAATTTTTGTGAAGTGGGGGAGAGGAAAACGAGAGGCAAATGGCAAATAATGTAAATTGTGGGGAGATGAGATTTATGATTAGGATCCTAGTATATTATCAAACTAGTAAGAGAACCAAGCAACAATACGTAAATGGCACCTGCACACAAATAACAAATACTCGCAATCCGACGTATTAAATGGGTTGTCAATCCCTTTCGGGTAACGGCACCAGAAATTGGAAAAACGGACGTGAATAAATTGTAGTAGATTGATAGATCGAACGCCAAATAAGATATATAAGAATAAATTGCAGCAAGGCATTTTTGTATTTTTGTTTTAATATATCTGAAAATAAAGGGCAAATAAAATAGATCATGAAGGCAAATAATATGAGAAAGAGACCCGGGGACTGTAGGTTTCACTATGGCTTCTCTCGAGAAAAATAGAAAATGGTGGGTGAACAAATTACTCTTGGGAAATTGATAGAACTCCAAATAATCATGACGATATCCAGGAAATGATTAATATATCGGCATCACGTCCAAGATTGTAGACCGACTCCTGCCTACATCTACTACTATTACTCCACACATCGACCACTATCCAGCATGCATCTAGTGTATTAAGTTCATGGAGAAACGGAGTAATGCAATAAGAACGATGACATGATGTAGACAAGATCTATTTGTGTAGAAATAGACCCCATCGTTTTATCCTTAGTAGCAACGATACATATGTGTCGGTTCCCCTTCTGTCACTAGGATGAAGCACCGTAAGATCGAACCCACTACAAAGCACCTCTTCCCATTGTAAGATAAATAGATAAAGTTGGCCAAACAAAACCCAAATATTGGAGAATAAATATGAGGCTATAAGCAATCATGCATATAAGAGATCAAATAAACTCAAATAACTTTCATGGATAAAAAGAGATAGATCTCATCATAAAATCAAAGTTCATCGGATCCCAACAAACACACCGCAAAAGAATTACATCATATGGATCTCCAAGAGACCATTGTATTGAGATTCAAATGAGAGAGAAGAAGCCATCTAGCTACTAACTACGGACCCGAAGGTCTACAAAGAACTACTCACGCATCATCGTAGATGCGCCAATGGAAGTGGTGAACCCCTCCGTGATGGTGTCTAGATTGGATCTGGTGGTTCTGGACTCTGTGGCGGCTAGAATTGATTTTCGTCGAATCCCCTAGGGTTTTTGGAATATTGGGGTATTTATAGAGTAAAGAGGCAGTCCGGGGGGCACCCGAGGTCCGCACAACCCACCAGGGCGTGTTGTGCTCCCCTCGGAGCAGCCCCTAGGTGCTTCTTCGGCCCATTATGTTGTCTTCTGGTCCAAAAAAATCCACAAAAGGTTTCGCTGCGTTTGGACTCCGTTTGATATTGATTACATGCGATGTAAAAACATGCAAAAAAACAGCAATAGGTACTTGGCACTATATCAATAGGTTAGTACAAAAATGATTTAAAATGACTAAAATGATTATAAAACATCCAAGATTGATAATATAACAACATGGAACAATAAAAAATTATAGATACGTCAGAGATGCATCAGGCACCAGATGCACTTACAATCTCCCCCTTTTTGGTTATTGATGACAAATAGGTTAAGTTTTCAACGGGGATAAACATATGAAGTGTAAATACTGATATTGAGGAATTTGATTGCAAGGTATAGAAGAACTCCCCTGAAGATGTGTACATTTGAGGAATTTTCTTTGGATCGCAAATGCACATTGTAGAGTAATATCATGGAGATCTCCCCCTATATCTTGTAATCCATACACACATTTAACATATAATATGAAGAATTTGAAATGCATGATGGAAGATGGTGTCTGGCGAAACTCAGCATGTGTGCATTAAGGTACTTGAGGAAATAAGCATGCCGAAAGCAGTTGAAAAGTATCAGACCACCAGCGGACTTAAGTTTACAACTCATCAAAGCAAAGACCTCAGAAGATCAAGAGTTGTAACGTAAAGAAAAAAAATCCCATATATAAGACCCGCTTGAAGACTAACTCAAATTTCTCCCCCTTTGTCATCGAATGGCAGAAAGGGACGAAAAATGAGGACTAACGCCCCTGAAGAATATCATCATGATGTCGATGGAGGAGCGCCAATGATGTTGGGGTCATCCGTTGAGGTAGGGCCTCCCGTAGTGTTGTTGAGATCTTCAGCTTCATCTGTCTCACGCTGTGAAGAATGTGAACTTGTTTCAAGCTGTGGAACTTTGACCTTCTTGAATTTCTTAGAGGGAGGCTGAGACCAGTCCAGTTGAAATCCCATCTGCTTGAGATCTTTATCGCCGTAAAGGTGAGACAATATGACCCAAGTGAGATCGAAGATTTCATGCGCATAGTAGTGATTCTTCTTCACAGTGTTTCACATGACAGTCATGTTCTGAAGAATTGAGCCAAATTGAAGCTTGACCCACTTGTCATTACGATCGACCTTCTGATGAAGACTTAGAAGAAGCTCACGACCAGTCATCACCCGTGGAGCAGTGGCTTGAGAAATTGGCTTTGAAGCTTTTGCGGCAAAGTCTTGAGTTGTAGAGTCATCATTGGTGGAGTAAGATGCATCTTTGCGAAAATGACCATCCAATGGACGAGTTCTTTCATCAATAACAACAGCTTTGCCTTTTTTATCAACTGAGGAAATAGTCCATTTGAGGAATTCAATGGGAGCACTACAAAAAAATACACTTCCGTGATGATACGTGTTTGTCACAGTAGGTCGCGTTTTCTGTCCATCATGTACATCCATGATGATTTTATGACAGAATCAAGATAGTCATACCTGTGCTGTCGTAGAAGTGTTCCATGACATTACCAAAATTATCATCACGGAAGTGTCCACTTCCATGACGATAAATCGCGCGTCACAGAAGTGCTTTCGTCAAGGGTGACCGACACGTGGCATCCACCATAACGGAACGCCGTTAAGCTATTAGGTCGGGTTTTGGATCCGATAACCCGTTAACAGCCCCGACCAATGGGGATTTTCCACATGTAAAATCATCATTGGCTGGAGGAGACACATGTCAGGTTCGCGTTGGCACAGGTGTCACTCATCCAATGGGCGAGACGCGCCTATGATATGTTGACACGTGGACCGACCCATCAAGTTTAAATGGGCCGGCCCAACTGAAGGCCCACAAGATTTTGCGGACCATAATGGGTCGGCCCAGCTAAAGGCCCATGAGATTTTGCGGACCATAATGGGCTGGCCCAGCTAAAGGCCCACAAGATTTTGCAGGCCATAATGGGCCGGCCCAGGTAAAGGCCCATAAGATTTTTGAGTGCCATAATGGGCCGGCCCAGGTAAAGGCACACAAGATTCTTGCAGATCATAATGGGCCGGCCCAGCTAAAGGCCCACGAGATTTCGCCGACATTAATGGGCCGGCCCAGCTATAGGCCCACAATATTTTGAGGACCCTAGTAGGCCGACCCATTAACTGGCTGCCATGTTTTGGGCCAAATGCCGGCCCATATTTGATCCGGTTCATTAATGGCCTACCACGCTCCGGGCCTAATAGTGGCCCATATGAGATCCGGCCCGTTAAAAGCCTACCACGTTCTGGGGCAAATTACGGCCCAGATCAGGTCCGGCCCTTTAAGAGGCTTTGGGCTCAATTATGGCCCATATCAGATTCGGCTCGTCAACTGGACACTATGCTTTTGGGCCCACTTGCTAAAGGCCCACTTAGTAATTCGGCCTGATATTAGTTTTGGCCTATTAAGGGCCCGTTTAACATTTTGGCCCTATATTAATTTCGGCCTGTTAAAAGCCCGTCATATAGTTGGGCCTAACTACGGCCCGGTTTGCATCCGACCTGCTCGCAGCAAATATCTGATTGGGCTAAACAAGGACCGAGAAAATTTTGGCCTATTAAAAGCCCGTGATTTGATTCGCACAATCATGGGCCGGGGTTCATTTCGGGCTTCTGCCAGCCCGTGAGCTGTTCGGCACGTTTCAGGCCCAACCTACATCGTGATTGCATGACGGCCCAATTATGTACCGTAATTTTACGGTTTGGCCAGTTTACTGCGAAGACAGGATATATATATATACAGTAAAATAACTGCATCATCATGAATAAGAAAAAACCTAGACTGTATATACAATTAAAAAATTACGGCATATTACATCCACTAGGCATCAAAGTTTTCCACTATGATAATAAAGCACAAGCAGACAACAAATTACATACACTAGGCATCAAAGATCGCCACCAGTGCAAATAAACACGCCGACAAAATAATATACAAAACCGACAGCACTTCAATAGAGTTCAAGAAAGGTTAGCCCTGCTGGGGAGCTGCAGCGCAAGCAGCTGAGCAAGATGATGAGACTGCGCTTGTTCAACACTTATATCTTCCTCACTCTGAAAGGTAAACAAGCAGACAAATGATAGGTTTTGCACATAAAAGTATCAGTGCTGACAATTCATCACATTTCTTACTAACGAATAAAGTGACATAGTTTAAAATTGCATTAACACAATATGGTATTGTTCAGGTCAAGACATGGCAGGAAATGACATTATGTTGGAGTTGGAAGCTTCACGACACCACTGGATTACAGATCAAGAACTCATAAGTATCGATGGTTAGTGTGCTGTCAATTTATACCATTTCAAATTGGCAAATAAAGAGATGGTTTAAATAATAGTAGAATGATATGACATTGTTCATAGTTAAGACATTGCAGAATATGACATTGTGCTGTAGTGGGTAGGTTCACCACACCACTGGAATACGGATGAAGAATAGAAGCATACATGCAGTGCAAAAGAAGATCACTTGCCCTGTATAGTTTAATTTACATGGTATGAAGAAGGAACTTGGTTGTACAACTGAAAACTTAAATTGAGAAAGGACAAACTTTTGTTTATGAACTACATAATAAACTTTAAACAAGCAATTTGATGCAAACACCAAAAATAAACAGCTGTTGCAGTCATGCCTAACCAAATATATACAACAAAGTTTGAAGGCTTGAGATGGACAAACTTACATTATCGGTGAAGATAGGCTCTATAAAGGCCTTGTCCATGCTGATGGGGGGGGGGGGCAATTCAAGAAGTTTACAACAAAATCTTCTTCAAAAGCATTGCCTTTATTCTACATTTTGTTAAGAGTAAATATAGATGTGATAATATACGAAAAAATGGAGAATATTTAAGATAAGATGAAGAGTGATGCTACATAACCAAGTAGCTATAAATGTAAGTGCAGCGATACAGGCAAAAGGTACAACCAAGAGCAATGCACAGCTAAACTTCTTCAGTACCAACCTTATGGTAAGAGTTTATAGATCTGATGTGTAGAAAATGGAGGGCAAAGGAAAATAAGCTGCAGAGTGATGGTACATGAACAACTACCTGTCATTATAAGTACACTGATAAAGGACAACATGTACTTACAAGAACAATGCAGAGCTAAAAAACATTAGCACTAGATATATTCTACACTAATGTAACCATTCATACAGATCAGAAAATTTGGAGCGAACAATTGATAAGCAAGCTATCATGCATACTGCTGTCACATAATGAACCAGGTATGTATGCAAGTACAGTGATACAGGACAAACGGTACTAACAAGAGCAAAGCAGCGGGCAGCATATTTGCGATATCCTGTCATTCCTGTCAAACCAGAATTCTTCTTTGAGAAGATTTCCTGCAAAAAAGATCCATAAGGCACATGCAGAAAAGTAGAAGTTCAAATTGTCATGTGATTTCATAGACAGTACCTCATCCTGGGAACGAGACCAGTGCATAACAAGGTTTTTCCATTCAATGTCTTCTAAATTTAGCACATGAGACTTCAGCGGAAATTCGTTTATAGACTTGCCATCAAAGTGTGATTTCCTCAGGTAACACCGATACTGCAGCAATGCTTCCTTGAAAAGCACAAGCAAGCTTTGCTCGTCATGACTATCCAGATTGACCCTCGCCTAGTTACAACAATGTAATGTAAATCATTGATGTGTTCAATCAGCAGAAAACAGGAAAATAATAACCATGAATAATAGCACTTACATGTAAGTTGGACAGGAAGATGTGAAAATGATGTTTGTCTTCACAATAATCTTCCCATGATGGGAATATATGCATGTAGTCCCTAACAACATTGAAAGCATTGTCTTTTAAACTGGGAATAAATGGAATGGGGTTCCAATCTACAGGAATTGGCCGTCTCTATAGTTGGGATAGGTCTTCGGCCGGTGGACTTGCTGTACTTTTTGCCGGAGTGGGATTTTTCTGTGGTACAGCTGGTGCTATGGCAAATGAAATCGGTATACCTTTTGCTGGAGTGCAGGTCCTGTGTGGTGGGGCTAGTGGTGTGGCCAGTGAAGTATGGGTACAGTCTGCTGGAGTCGGTCCTACATTTTGTGTCACTGGTTGTACATCCAATATAAGTGGGGTGCTGTCTGATTTCTACGGCACCACCATGTTTTTCAAGGACTTTGATGGTGCTCCTTCAGGTTCGGCAATCACCCTCTTCCTTTTGGATGTCTGATGCACAAGAACAACATTTGAGTGGAAAACATGGTATGATGATAGATGGAATATGTATTGATAATGGATGGGCATGGCATCTCGACATATATGATGAGTAAACTAAGCAGATGGCGGTGCAACAAAGTAGAAGAAATGCAAGACAACATATGCAAGATACCCACAATCAATAAAACATTGCCAAGTTAGAACAGGCACCTTGATGGGTGAACAGGATAGGCCATCTGCCTTTGACTCCTCGAGGTTAGAATAGTCATTAGGATCATATTCTGAACAAGAATCAACAGGTGGGGAGCGTATGAGTTTCATTGCATCCAGAATGGCCCTCAATGCCTTGGTGCCAATTTTGTAAGTCATTGCAGTGTTTAGCTTCAAGAGTGGACTGCTGCTAGTGCGGCACAAAGCAGCTACACAAATCATAGTGTAGATATAACGGGAAAACCTTAAGCATCAGAGTAAAATCAGCAAAGTGGAACTTGCTGGAATATATGTGCTAGTATTGCCGGTACGGCTAGAAAGGCTTCGGATACCAGCTCTCTTCAAGTGAAGGTGCGGTACTGTTAACATCAGTGTAACTCTCAAAGGTGACACAACTCCCCGCATTTCCTTGCTATTCTTATAGGATTCAAGTGGGCATGCCACTACAAATCCTATTCCTATGTTTACAAGATCCTACGAATCAAAGAGGCTCAAAGTGTCCATCACAACCGACCGTATGGACCTCTACACTGCAAATGTCCCTGCTCATCTTCAGTACAAGGAACATACTGTACTACTATCATACTCCCTCCGTTCCAAAATATAAGTCTTGGTAGAGATTTCAACTATGGATCACATACAGATGTATCCAGATACATTTAGAGTGTAGATTCACTCATTTTGCTCCATATGTAGTCCATGGTGGAATCTATACAAAGACTTGTATTTAGGAACTGAGAGAGTACATATTAAAGAAGAATGGATGAGGAACATGGTAAAGAAGAGCAAGCAGATTTTGGATAATAAAATGTTGGTTGCTCAGTTCCCACACATGATGAACCAGAGTGCATTAAGAATGCAACTCCTAGCTGTCTCTCGGCCATTTCAGGCGGTTGGATGAAGATACTATGTCTCCTAACCCTTCTTCTTCCTCGTCTCTGATTCTTCCCATACAGAACACCGCACGGGCCGCCGGCCGGACCACCGGCCCCATCGCCTGTGTTCCTCCGCCACCCCCACCCCAACCCCCACCCGCATCGAGTTTTCTTCGTTCAGCGAGGCCCCACAACCACCCGAGCCCCTTCGATCGCACCGGCGAACTCCAGCGAGCTCTGAAAAATCGACTGACCCAATTTTGAAATTTAGTCTACTGTGATTTAACTAGTGTGGAATATAAAACGGGAAAACCATAAGCATTGGGAGTATAGTGTTGAGCATGCCATGGCAGATCTGAAGGTGCAAACCGGACAAAGGCAACTTCGCAACCAAGATAAGAAATCAGAGTAAAGCAGTGGCGATCTATTTTCTTGCTGCGATAAATAAGTTGAGCAGACACGAAAGAGTATCGCCTCTGGTGCGGCGCCGTGTACGCATCTGCTGAGAATTTGACGGTGTTGCGATAGCAATGGCTGTCGGCGGCGTGGAAGCAGATCTAGGAGGGTAGACGGTGGCGGCGGGGCACGGTGGACGAGACGGTCGTAGGAGCAGTGCCGGCAAGGTGGACGACGGGGGGATGAAGAGAGAGGACGGGATGCAAGGATCCCGGTCCGAAGCCGTGGATGAGAGAGGTCGATCTCTTGTAATGGACGGCGGCGTCGGGGTATCAGCTCCGGCCTGGTGGAGTAGGACGGCGGTGGATGGGGTGGCGGATTCATACACGAATGGGGAAAAGGGAGGTAGAGAGGAAGGGGCAACCATGTATTCAGGGCGCGCTTGTCTCAAATGCGAGGAAATTTACAAACTTAGCCCCCGTTTCAAATTTCTACATTAGTCGGTTGGGGATAGGATGGTAATCTCGCATACACCGAATATTTGCCGACGAGAGTTTGTTTTTGGCGCCCATCGTGTATGAATATGAATCGGGGAGGGAGTCGATTTCGGCCGAGGACACAGTGTTTTGGCGCCCATGGAGTACGAATGGGGAAAAGGGAGGTAGAGAGGAAGGGGCAACCATGTATTCAGGGCGCGCTTGTCTCAAATGCGAGGAAATCTACAAACTTAGCCCCCGTTTCAAATTTCTACATTAGTCGGTTGGGGATAGGATGGTAATCTCGCATACACCGAATATTTGCCGACGAGAGTTTGGTTTTGGCGCCCACCGTGTATGAATATGAATCGGGGAGAGAGTCGATTTCGGCCGAGGACACACTGTGTTTTGGCGCCCATCGTGTATGAATCCGGGTGAGAGGCGGTTACGTCATGTTTGGGTGAAATTACAAACCTACCCCTATCGAAACCTGTAGAAATCCAGCAGATAGGCTTTGCGTGGCAGGCATAGGCAGTAGTGATTTCTATCTCACAGATTTTGGTTTCAGGCGGTTACTGCGACTTTCCCCGCTTCGTTCAAATTTTGCAGAGTGCACGTTTACCGTGTCAACTCAATTCGAATCCCGTTTGTTTTCTATTTTTTTCGGGCGGGATCCATTTTCAATTGGAATTACATTCTATATACATCATTTTTTATATATACTTTCAAAAGCACAACACCATTTATACATAAATATGGTTTACAAATGGCATGATCTCAGATTCATAAGGTTGTATCCATCAATTTGGATTTTCAAATATTTGAAACCACTTATGTTGAAATCCAATGTATGCATTCCTCGCTAACTGTCTGCAATTAATGTGTGTTTCATGCGGGGTTTTTTACTTCTCAAACATGTATAATGTGTTTCACACACGCAACATATAGTGTAATCCCGTTTAGACATTAATTGCATATAAACCATGCCTTGTTTGTAATTGAAGAATCTATGGATCACCAATATTGATAAACTATATAACATTACACGTGTGCCCAAATTCAAATGAATATGCATGTTTGATACACCAATTTGCGTTATGATATTATCGATGTCGTGATCTCCAGTTTAAATATTTGAATCCCCTTTAATCCAGATATTCGTCTCATATAGCTATCACTCATGCTTATATAGGACTATCTCTCTGGAACTATACGCGTTCATCGTCTCTCAGGTATCTCTCGTGCTACCTATATGTCGACAATGATATTTTATGTTCGTAACACACTGACGGTACTCTCTCCCTCGACCTTCATCACTCTATCTCTCTCTAAGTATATCTCGCTCCCTGCTATGTGTCTCTAACTATGATTCTCCATGTGGAATCTCTTTCTCTCACACAAACACAAAACTTTGTCTCTCGGGGTCTCATTTCTCTCTACTATTCCCATGTGTGCCACTCGCACACCCCTCATACAGAGATGTCTTTCGCTCCTTAGATATGAGAACCTACGACTCTTCCTCTTCAATATCTCTTTCTCACACACAAACACAAACTCTGTCTCCCAGGGTCTAATATTTCTCCATTGTTCTCTTGTATGTCGCTCACACACACCCTCTCTCCCTAGAGATATCTTGTGTTCCCTCGTATGTCTCTGTAGCTATCACTCTCGTTGTGAAATATCTTTCTCTCTCGCAGACACAAAACTCCGTCTCTCTGGATCTCGTTTCTCTCTGATATCTGTTTGTATGTGACTCACATGCACCCTCTCTCTATCTCTCTCACACCCACACACATAACCCAGCCTTCTGATCCACTCGACTCCTATCTCTAACGCACACTAGCTAGCATCTTTATATTTCTATTTATCTGTTTCTCCATCAACCTTCTTTCTCGCCCTCACTCTTGATTCCTATCACGCACACTACATATGTTTCTCTCTACATGCAGTCAAGTGCCCTCTCACACACACATATAACTTCACCCTTTGAACCACCCGACGGTCATCTCCAACACCCAAACTAGCGGATGTCCCTCTAGCTAGCATCTCCATCTCTGTATCTATCTGTAGTTTCTCCGTCAACATTTCTTTCTCGCGCGGAGTCTTGCTTCCTATCACCCACACTATATATGTCTCTCCATACATATGCATTTATAGGTTGGTCTATTTTGCACAATCATTGCGCCTCACTCCCTCTGCTCGCCATAGATGCATGCTCCAGCCCACGCCACTCTCTCTTAAAGACAAAAACACATGCTCAATTGTCGGGCCTTCTTCCCTGCATTCTCACATGCATGCATATTGTCATACCGATCTGTCTCTCCCATGTCGTTGATCCTTATGACTTATGTCTTCTTTCTTTTATCTTGATCATGCACGCGCGCACACACACACACATCCCACATATACATGTATACCTCTCACACATGCACGTTCAAGTCCTCTATGTCTCCATACCTAGTTAATTACCCTCAATCCTAACGCCACATCGAATCGTTCTCCTCTTTTGTGCACATAACTTCCGCCTGGATGGGTAAAACACACACTCACACTTAACAATCTCCTTCTAGCTACCCCCGCCTCTCACTCTTCCCCTATATCCCCGAAACCAATAAGACCATCCCTTTGTTTAATTCCCGCCTACATGCACCATCGATATATAGTAGTATTCCTCGGTGTCTCTCGAACAAACACGTTCTCTCGACGTCGACTCCTCTCACGCGCACACACCTTCTCTTCCCTCTCTACGGGCATTTTCTCTCTCGCACCCCATCGTTGGTGGCCTCTGCCATACACATCACCTCTCTATGATAAAGCCATGCACACTTAAATTACATCCGCCACAGAGGACCCCGCGACACACACACACACACGCACGCACGCACGCACCCCCCACACACACTAAGACTCCATCTCTCTCTCTGTCA
>NC_041382.1:407222998-407243913 GCF_002162155.2 Triticum dicoccoides | reverse complement strand
CACACACACACACACACGCATGCACGCACCCCCCCCACACACACACTAAGACTCCATCTCTCTCTCTCACACACACAAACTAAGACTCCATCTCTCTCTCTCCTCTCTCTCTCTCTCTCTCTCACACACACACACATGCTCTAGGCAGAGCATTTGTTCCTACCACCCTTCATCCAACCTTACCCGTATGATAAACAATCACCTTTATTTACTTGCATAACATGGACAAATTCCACTTTACTTTAGTAGTCAGCAAACTTATCATATGTACCATTATAAAAAACGAGTTGGCAGTGATGGTGTGCCTGCCATCTTGTAATACATACCGTATGATCTATATCTGAGGATAGAAAGAAAACTATGATAATTTTACAAAAGATACCCACACCTCCCTCCACATCATTATCTCCCGCAACCTCATTGCTCAGCAAATTAAAAAGGAATAAGTCTCTGGAACAATCTAGCATGCATGGTGGCCGCTGCCGCCTGCCGGCGCCGTCCATCCCCATGCATCCGCCCATTCTGACCACCAGTCACCACCACGCTCCACTCCCCTCGCCTTATCTCTCATCTTTCATTTTTTCGATGACATTCTCGAGATACCAGTTTTCCGATAAAATTCTCGAGATATCATTAGTTTTTACACATGGGATTACTCCTGCATGGGTCAATCACAACAGGTGTTTTGTAAAAAAATGCATATTGATGTTCCCTACAATGCACGAGAATCTTGCTTGTAATTATATAACGCAAATCACGAGCAGGAAGTGACATTTTTTGACACAACCACGTTAACATGGCCACGTAAATCACTAGCTAAAGCAAATACCATTATACTTATATCCCGATGCAAAAGGTTGAGTACATGTCCGAAGAGTAGAGTCGCACACACGCACTCTATCTCTCAGAATCTCTCTCACACACACACCAGTTACGTGACTCCCACTTAAGCAGACACGTATGTTACAATTTGTGCACCCGCGGGTACACGTGATGCTGCGCATTTATTTAAGCCGGAAGGCAAACCCAAACAGTAGCTGCATTCATTCCCCTCCCACCGCCTCTTCTCTGGTCGCCGTCGCCCGGTAGCCATGGGCTGGCCGAAGGTAACAACATACGCCATACTCCCGCCGGAGCGGCGCTTTAATATGGAAATTTTAGTGGTCATGCATGCATCTTTTTATGCTAGCACTCCTATATTAGGGTTGACCGGTCGCTTCCCACGGACGTGCGTGGGCAGTGGAAGAGGAAGGAGAAGGGAAGCGGGCTGTGGAGTAACGTTTTTTACCACAATTTCTTAGGAAACTCACTACAATAATTGAGTAGTTTTGCAAACTACCAGTACTACACCTGAAACGGTTCAAAACCTATACTCCCTTGCCAGCGCGCGCTTCCCGCGTGAAACGGTCAGCGTCGCCCTGGAGCGTCAGTGCCGCATTAATGCCCGGCCAGAGCGGAGGCGACCTCTCACTGGCGCCGACTTTGAAGTGGCGCGACGGCCGAGAGAGCGCCGCTTCCCGGTGCACGCGACTGCTCCGTGTCGAGACTGGCAATAGGCCCTGTTTGGATCCATGGGTTAGAGTTATTTTGAGCTAGTTGGGGCTCAAATATCCCTAAAGTATCCACGCATGAGGGTTTAAATTGGAGCAAGTTGCACCGAACCCACCAAAAAAAAACTATCCCACCCAAGAGGTGCTAACTGGAGATAGTTCTCATTGGGACCACTGAAAAATCACTTTTCTCTCTCCATGAAGTGCATTTATTGTCAATCTAACCCTGTCACCCAAACACCTCTTTGGCTACAGTTAGTTCAGGGTTAGTGATGAGTTAGTCTAACCTCTAGCTAAGTTAGAGTATCAAACAGGAGCAGTATAGGACATGCAAGTTGCTCAAAGCATACATGCAAATTCGTATGTGAAAGGATTTTTTCTTTTTGAAAACGGAATGTGAAAGGATTTTTTTAGAATGCTCTTGGCATGTCACTAACATGTGATAGTTAACCGACCTTAATAGACGGCAGAAACGCCAGCCCGCCGCACTTTGAGAGAGACGAGGAGGGAGAAGTGATACAGGCTGCTGGATTACTAGAGATAGGTGTCGCACGGAAGCCAAGAAATATGGTGATATCGTGGGTTAGCCATGTACTAGTATGATGTAACTACACTGGGCTGCCGTGTTCCGTACTCTTCCAGTCCACTATGGAGTTGGTTAATTTTATATCGCTGAATAATATTAAATATTATGAGTGCAGATGCTCCACCACGAGGTTCCTTGCTCCTTTTCGGTCGTCCGGAATCTATGTTCTTCCACTCTAATTTTTTTACGTGAGCTTTGTTCATCCTTTTGCCAACACGCGATACATCTAGCATCAAGGTGCATGTGTTATGCAAGGATCGTTCCATTTATATGAAGACCACGTGGGACTGGAACTACGAGACGGACATGTACCCAGGAGTCGACGTACGAACCTGAGTAATGTAGCGCAGTAAGTGAAGTAGAAAGGCACAAATGGTATGAACATGCGTGGCATATAGGGTGTGTTTGGTTGCGTTCTCATCTCAGCATAGTTGTTCCCTCTTCATGCATGCTCAACTCAACACCCCGCTTCATGCATGCTTCTAGTGTATTTGTGCTAAACTAGTGTGGACTCATGCACCCTCCATACACTCTACCAAACACCCAAAAGTAGGTCGAGAAGGGAACTCTTGGGCGGCATTTGTCTCTTACTACGTACTACCACTAAATGTTGTACGTGCAATGCACGGTGATGTTATGGAGTACGTGCCTAAGTACTCTACTACTACTATATTAGTTGGAGGCACATATTAACTTTTATATTTGTTTACGTGTATGCCCCAAGACCTTCCAACTAGACGTGTCTTTCTCTCCAGGTTGCAGTTTGTATCGTTCATACCACTAAGTACTACTACGTGTGGTCTTCGACCCAGAAGTGGAAGAAGTGGAGACGCTCTACCATGCTGTTTTTTTACGCTGGGCTCTACCATGCTGTTCATGTCCCACTCCTTTCGCTGACGTGTGGGACATCCAACACGTTCCGTGTTTGGCACCCTTCGTCGTAAGAGTTGAAACGCTAGTATTCATCAGAAATAAAAAATAATTATAAATCGGCAGTGATACTATTTTTTTGCGAACCAATCAGCAGTGATACTATACCACGCAGTTTCCTTGCTCCTCGATATCGGAAAGAATACTTCCGTTCGCCAACATGTGGGACGTCGACCATCCTGGTCCACTTGCCATGCACGTAGAACTCTAAGGGAGAGTCACCCAGGTCGTCGCGCCGCAGTAACAATGACTAATGAGCCATCAAATCACAGGCCCACTTCCCACTTTGAAGTTGCTCGGACTAAGGAACCATCATGACTTCGTTGAATTCCGCTTCTTGAAGAAAACTACTGTACCGACAGTACTACTAGCTATAGTAGTTACTCGAACAGAGGCCTCCTTTTGTTCATACGATAGGAATATGAAAATCATAGGAAGTGATATGACATGCATCTCAATTCCTATAGAGAAAGAGATGCCATTTGATGCTTAGGATAGGAATTTTTCCATTTAGTCTAGGCTAATGTACTGGTAATTTGCTCTAAAAACTACAGTAGTAACTAGTAGTATTGGTACATGCTCGTACTCAAACAAAGACACACACACTAACTACTAGTACTACTACTTCTCACATGCTGGCCAGACGCCGTCGTTCTCCTTCCCGGCTTTGTCGGCGACACACCACCGTGCTTGGATCTCCGCTGACCTCTCCGCAGCAGCGCGTGCGTCCTTTTCTTTCTTGTGGCGGCGGGCCTCTCTTTTCTTGAGTGCTTTCTGACTTTTCCGCTCCCTCTGTGCGGCTTTGGCCGCCTCTTGCTCTACCACCCATTCACCCTTGGCATATTCAAATTCCTCCCACATAGTTGTGAGGCTGCGAGAGGCGATGAACTCGGCACGGTGGGATGCCATCGCTTCCCTACCAATTTGTGTGCGGTCGTGGGCGGCGAGGAACTCGGCGCGGCGGGATGCCATCGCTGCCTTACAGGTTAGTGTGCGGCGCGGTGGCATGAACGACGCTTGGTGAGAGCTCTGGGGTGGAGTGGCCGGACAACCGTATAGTGCATTGGTTTGTCAAGAGCTCAAGGACAGAAGACAAAGCAAATTTGGATTCCCCTTCAATCCTGGTCATTTATTACCGAGTAAAATGCATTGGCGGTCATCGAACTTGTCTTGATAGCTCACTTTGATCATTGTATATGAGATATGGTGATTATACGGTCACTGGCTCAGTGTATAGCTCCATATTTGTATGGTTGACCAGTCAAACAGTCCACATGCTCCTCATCAGCTCGTGTTCTTTATCTATCTACGCGGGCCTACCTGTCAATGGAGAAAGAAATACTATAAAAACCAAAATTATGCGTATGTGGGGAATCAAACCATGGACTCGTCGCTGCAACGCACCCTCGTCAGCCAAATGAAAATGAAATACTTCGCGTCAGACACTCACGCTCACGCTATCAAAGCATGCTAATGCATGCACGTCACCCTCTAAATCAAAGTCCTGCGCATGGCGCAACGCAAACGGCGAGCCCATCACCTGCGCGCCCCGGCGGTGCCTGACATTACCGTTTATAAATTTGATGGAGGCCTACGCGAACGCCGAGCATGTATTCACCTGGCTCAACACCAAGGGTCATACTCGGACAACCTTGCTCATGTATATCGTCCATCAGAATGACAATCTATAAAACAACCTAAGCTAGAGAGGGTACTATGGTAGTATGGTACGGAGTATGTACTATCGTGAGCGACCGATCTTAGTGCCACTGCACACCAAAACCCCTTCCATCGCTAGCGCGCGCTTCCCGCCTGAAACGGTCACCGTTTCTCTAGAATGTCAATGCCGCATTCACCGGACTTAACTGCAGGTGCAATTGGTGTGTCACTGACATGCGGGCCAGATGCCCGTTGGGCCCACATGTCAGTAACCCAAACGCATCTGCAATTAAGTCACTGAAGCAGTGTCCGCATTCACGCCCGATGAACCTACTCCGACGCCAGTTGTCCATCCTTCTGTCGCGGCTCATTGCCATTCGCCCGCTATATTAACTTGAGCCCCAGCTCCTAGCCATAGCCAAAGACCCACACTTATTCTCCTCCGGTCCCTTCCTTCTGTCGGCACCACTTCAACCATGGCCTCCTGGCGCTCCGAAGCTCTCTTGGACGTACTGTCACAGGAGCAGACGAGGGACATCAGCGGCTCCGCTCTGGGCGCGCTCCAAAGCTCTCTTCAACGTACTATCGCAGGAGCAAATGAAGGAGATCGCCGACACCCCCCGGCCGCCCTCCGCCGCCACGACCACGAAGCCGGCGCGCGTGCGCCGGCGCAGCCGACAGCGAGGAAGAGTAGTACACGGTAGGTCGCCGCCGCTCTGGTCCCGAGAAGGGCACTGCTACTCCACTCAGTCGATGCCAAGCTTGGTGGGGTAAACATCGGCGGTCGATTAGCCGCTTGACGGCGACGTGGAGGCGGAAATCTTCACAACCTTGTGCTCCGGAGGAGGAGGTTATCGAGGCGGATAAGGAGGAGGCAAAGGCAATGGACGGCTTTCTCGGGTTCATGGCCGGACATGGTGGTCGGGCGCCGGCGATCATTTAGATTAGGTTACAGTAGGTTTTAGTACGGTTTGTGCGAAATATGTAATGAATTTCGTCCAGTTTGTAGGAAAATATTTCGAAATGTAATGAATTTCATCCGGTTAATTTGAAATTTGCTTTGTTTGCACGAATTTCATCTAGTTAGTTCATATAGTTGTCGAAAGGTATGCGGGCAGCATCGGATGGCATCCATCAGTGTCCTTGGACAGATGCCGGTGTAAATTTGTGGGCCAGCACTGGAGATGCCCTAACTATCATGCTATAATCGCTAACAATCCTCCATTATTTGGCAGGGAACAGTTATCCCTCGATCAAAATCAGATCCGCGGTGTTACGCACTCCTCCCGTGTAAGAGTGTAAACTCTTGCTTACATAAAAATGGAGCAAGTGGATGGCACTGTAGCACGTCATATCACTCGAACTAGCCTGCCTAACGAGCGGGAAAGCACCGCCCTCGTCATTTTGTTCTGGATTTCTATCGATCGATCGCGCGAAAATGTTACGCTTCGCAAGTTCTAAAGGAAAAAGCGGCACACTTACGAATCGTACACGTCGCAACCTCGATAGTCCGGCTCGCACGCCGCTCACCAGAGGGGACATGCGTTGTCTTGCATTTTCACTGACATGTGGGACCATAATTGAATAAACCATCGATAGCCGAAATCTAATCGCTTGGCAAGCGTCGGCTGAGAAGAGAGAAACTGGGGAGGGAGAAGAGATTGACCGCCCGCCGCGCATGGACTCCAAGAAATATATGGTGATAATGTGAGGTGGGCCATGCTGGAGTCCGGACCGCTTCCGGAGCCCGCTCTCACCGCCCTGCTCCTCAAGACGCCAGCTGCCCGCCGCATGCATGCATAGCAAGTAGTAATCCTTATGTGGAGGAGAGAGAGGCATTGACAAAGTCAAGGAGTGGGCTCTACAAGAGCCCGTCTCTACACGTGCTCCTAGGTATAAAATAATAATTCTAAAAAAGGCATAAAAACAATTGTGTCTTAAAAAAGAAAGGTAAAAAAACATTTGAGAGGAAATAGATAGAGAGAAAGTGAGAAAAAGTTGTAACCTGGGCATTACATGAGGAAGGAGGGAGTGGTGCACATGCCAAGTTCACTGGGCTGCCGTGTTTCACACTCCTCCGTCGTAACAGTGGAGACAATAGCTTTCATCAAAAATAAACAATGAATACTCGTTGCTCGTCCTCAATATCAGAAAGAATACTTTCATTCGCCGACATGTGGGATGTCGACCATCCTGGTCCACCTGCCATGCACAAAATTATCCTGGTCTACCCCGGTCGTATCGCAGGCCCAACCTTTCCCGCTGTAAGTTGTTCGGACGAAGGAACCATCATGACTTTGTTGAATTCCGCTTCTTCAAGAAAACTTACTGCACTCGCAATACTGCTACCACACACGAAGACTGGACGGCACTGTACCACGTCATATCACTGAAACCCACTAGGCCAAACTAGCCCGCCTAGGTCATCTATTTTGGAACGGGGGGAGTACGTCTCTACACTGCTATGATTTTGTGTTGCACGTTCTCTATACTTTTGCTACGATTTTCCTACCCTATGAACCAAATGAGGCCTGAATGTATGTCGACTATTGTCTGATCGATCGCTAAGCCTACCATTTTATGAGCTAGGGTTATTGGTCGATCGACGAGGGATAAGTATAAGCGTACCACGAGCTCATCAGCCCCAACATTTCTCTTCGGTGAGTGTTTTGCAAGTACTATAGCTCGCACAGTAGCTAGCCTACTAACACCAAGAATCATCAAACAAGACCTGCTGATATGATAAACAGTTCAAACTTACATCTAAGCATGCCATATATTACATCAAAAGCTGGTGAGGATACATCTGTTTCCATAACTCGGAGAGGGTTCGCATGATTCACTATCAAACAAAAGTAGCAAGATCCGCCCACACAAGACAGTGCACTAGCCCTAAGATGGTTTGGTAACACACATGGTTCTGGTAATTAAACACAAGGCAATGCAAACCAGCCTGAAGGATTAGCGCGACCAACTATTTCTTGTCATCGATCTCTCGGGCAATGACCACAACACAGACAGTGGCATGGGAATCGATTTTTGGGGCGATGTCCACATGACTGACCGCAACATCGAAATTGATCTCTGGGGCGATGTCCACAGGATGGACAGTGGCATCAGAATCGATATCCGGGGCGATGCCAACAGGACGGGCCACGACATCGGAATCATCAAGGACATCCACCGGCACCTGCACAACCCTAACATATTAGCAAGCACATTGCACATAATCAAAAACCAGAACTATGGTAATAAGCCATTATTTTTTACCTTGTGCAGCTCAATGGGGGATCTCATCCCTCTGGGGCCATCTCCTCGTCCTCGATGGGGGCCATCACCTTACCATGGGAATACTACTTCTCAATGGCGACTATCTCCTCAAACTCGGTCTTGAGCCTCACATAGGTGGCAATCATAGTTCCTGGGGTAGGCACGATGGGGCCCTTGCTGTTCTTCCAACTTTCTTTGAGGAGTTCGTCCGCCAATGTCCTCAACTCTTTGACCAGTGCTTGTTTCTTGGAGTTCTTCGTCTCCATGGGTTGGCCCGCCAACATGGTGAACTCGTTGGTGGATGCTCGCTTCCTGTAGATCGTTGTCTCCAGTGGGTTGTCCGCCGGCAACTCTTTGCCTAGTGCTCCAGGAGCCATCAATGAACCGACAAACAAAAAGCAATCGAAAGGAAACCACAATCGCAATGAAAACGGGAAAAGAATAGGATGTGAGAATTTGTCGGTGCTTCATAAAAAGAAGATTCTTGGAATGAAAATATAGCAGCATAACTGATTCGCCCACCTTTCCTTCGTCGATACAGAAGAAAAATGGCAGAAGTGAGTAGCCTGGAGTGAGGTTTTCTTCAAGAAAGGGAAGAAAGGGCTTGAACGAGCATTCCGGTGAAATGATGGTTGCTTCGTCTAGTCCAACTTGGAGGCCACCTTACCACTGCTGGTAAAGGTATGGGTTTTGTGATATGACGGGTCATGATGGCCACACCGGGGTGACAGGCGAGTCTTGACTGTAGCACCTCGCTGTGATTTGGTGGATGGCAAGCAGGCCCGGATGCTTTGAAATGTCCCGCATGTGCACCGCGACCAAGGTGGAGAGGAAAACGAGAGAACTATGTAACTAATGCATGAGTTTAATTCTGGTAGTTTTGTAAAGTATGAGATACATTCCTCCAATCGCAAAATGCCTTGGTTCATGAGATTTGAGATTTGAGCCCTATAAACCGGAAGGGAGGGAGTACTGCACACGGTGTAGTCTAGTCACTTGTTGAAATCTCTAGAAAGGCAAATACTCCTTTCCGGTTTACAGGGCTATACTACTCCCTCCGTCTAGGTGTGTAAGTCATCTTACGAAAACCAAATAGTCCCAAAACACTTAGGCGCGGTGCATTAACTTCTACCTTGTTTCTTGTTTCTTGACATATGAACCAATAAGAGATGAGAGGTGTGCATACTTTTAATGATTTGCAATGGCTATTTCATTGAATGCAATGCTATTAATTAGCAAATAAACATTGGTGACCCTAGGAGGAAACGGTGCTAAGCGCGTGGACCTATGAAGAATGAGTATCAACCAATGGATAATGGAGTTTAATTGTTAAACAATAGCAATTTTGTCTCATGCAAGAGCCTGGCTAGTACTCCAAGGAACCGCACCACGCGAGCGTTTGCAACTGCCACGTTCGGGTTACGCTTGGCTCTTTGCCTCTTCGAGAAGACGAACAATGATGTTACTCCTACTTCTACAATATCGAATCCACTGCTGCATGTCCATCCACCTCGTGTGGGAGGGATAGCGTGTAGCGAAAGCTTCTACTTACTGCTCCTGCCTTTGCGTCTATGACAGGTGGGCCCAACAGGTGGTTGGCCCTCCTGTCATGTAGCCAAAGGCAGGTGCAGTTAAGGCACTGGAGCTCAGTCCGCGAGGGAGAGGGTGTTGTAGTAATCAAATTTCTCGGTCTTGTACGAGTTGATGCGACACATCAAAGCACTACACTCGATATAAGTCTTTTTACACATTTCAAATGGGCTACTTCGTACGTAGGTGTAGACATATTCTGCTTTGTATGTAGTCACTTGTTGCAATCTCTAAAAAGACTTATATTTGGAAACAGAGGGAGTACAACGCATGCATGCCATGACTTTCCTTTTGATACTTGCATGTGTTGATTTGATGCACCTTCCAAATTTTGACTATAAATTTAACTAACCAAATTTTCATGCATGTCACAAAAAATTACGGGGCTGTTTGGATTGTGACTATGTTTGTCTTATGTTGCCACATTATTTTTCCCACACTTGCCTAACCTGAGTTGTTCAAATTGTTAGACACACTTTGGCTTGCCTAAGGGAATCTTGCCACAATTTTTTTGTCTATGACATGTGGGGTTCACTGCTAATAAAAAAAATTCTTGTCTTAGGTGTGGCTAATAATAAATACTTATATTTAGGAAAGGAGGGAGTAGAAAATATAAATAATAATGCATGTTGGGGCATCCCACGTTTCTGCTAATTCTAGCCATGGGCTTGTTCACAATTTTTACGACGGGGTGGTTGTTCATTTAATGGAGGGACTTGTAGTACTAGACTTGAATGATACAAAGTGCGACCTGGCACACCGTAACACCACTTGGAACAAGCGGGTAGCTATCTTAAAAAAACAATCAACAACTAAAAAAACGCGACCTGGCATGTAGTAGCACACAATTTTAAATGATTGTTTTGATGGAGTGAAAAAGGAAAACTACCCCACTACGTATATATAGGCCGGAGCCTCCGCGCTTGCTTGCTAGGGTTGCTCTATTCACACACTCTCATCCTCTCCAGATCTAAACAAGATAGGGGTAGTAACACTGTCTTTCTCCCTTCAATAACACTGGCTTTCTATCCTCACCGGTGGTTACAGATCCAGACGTATCCCCCTCCGCCGGTGAAGGGGAGGAAGGGCAGCGTTAGGCCGTCGTCGACAGCGAGGGAGGAGACCCACTGCCGGCTTCACCGTTATCTCTGGCCGAGCGCCAGCGCGGGAGGTCCTCTGATCCCTTTGTCATTGCCTGTGGGCGGATCCGGCCTCCGGCCGCCCACCTATCCACATCCCGACGACCTTCATGTATATCTTCATTCGAAACCGCCTTAGCTCTACTTCCCCGGCTCGCTACGTCGCTGCATGTGCATCATTTTCTACCTCTCAGCCCCTCTCGATCGGATGGTCCAACATCACATATTTTTTCTTCAATTGTTAGAGGTAAAGCTACTTCATGGAGTCGAATCTTGTACTCCTTCCATTTGAAAATACTTGTCATTGAAATGGATGTATCTAGATGTATTTTAGTTCTAGGCACATCCATTTTGATGACAAGCAATTCTGGGCGGAGGGAGTACTTGGTTCAAACAAAAAATAAAGTGGGGGTGGGGGAATTTAGTATGTACATCGGACTTGGTACAAACAGGAAGGAAAGGGGGTGAAAGTAGTACAGACTGGTCATCCAACCGGTCTCTTGGTCGAAAAGGGAAATATAGGGGTAACGCTGTACACAGTGGTATGACCAGGACTAGATTTGCTATCCACACATAGGAGTAGGTGGCTAGAGTGAACAAAAATGGGACCAACCCAAATATGTTTCTTAGATGTTTGTTTCTCGGGGCAACAAACTATGAATCACCACTTTATGCCCCTGTTTACGTACATGGTGCTGGACTGGTGGTGCACCCACTTTCCCATGCCCTTATACCAAATATTTAGGCTCCGTTCGGAATAAAGGGGCAGAAAACATAGGTCTTGATGAAAATAGAGGAATAGGAAAGGAATGTAGGTATAAAACTATGGAACAGCGAACCGGAGGAAACTCTCAAGAGAATGTGTTCGGATGGACTACGAAATGTACATATTTGTTTTTTTAGAGTAGCATGCTTGGCAGTATGAGATGCTATTTGTTTATTCAGCTGCATAGTGACTACTCTGGTCCTCACCTCACGTACCACACATAGGTTGATTTTTTTATTCCGGCAACACAGCACAGCAACCTGTCTAACGCATGGTAGCGAGCGCCTGCCTCAGGCTTCCGCCCAAAAAATGAGTAGCGCGTGGATGTTTCTAATCCTATGGAATCAGTACTACCAGACCATCTTTCCTATGAAACACTATTCACCTTTCCCGTGTTCCGAACGGTTGGAAGGGAAAGAATACCGTAGGAATTGTGTTCCTACGAAAATCCTGCACCAAACCTGTGAACCGAACGCAGCCTTAGCTGTTCTTAATCTAATGTCCCTGGTAAAAATGAAGTCATGCCACTGTTATAAGCCATGACAAGTTTAGCCGAATGTTTTTGCCTATAATTGTTTGAGACTCTGACTGTTTCCTCTGTGCCTTTTTGTGCAAACAGGGATATCCAATTCACCTGGTTGCTGTTGTGACCTTTTGGTGCACTTCACAAAACTCTTCTTAAAAGAAGTGAATTTTGTGCTATTTAACTGGAATGTCAGAATGGAACAGTTGGTTCATTCTGGTGGAACTGCACAAAGGGAGATCTGTGTTCCAATCCTCATCATCCATATTTGCGCCATAACCTTCCTTTAGGTAAGAATGATATTTAATGCATGTGTTCATCTCTATTTTCCGACTGCCATGAGAAAATAATGCTGTTTTTTTACTAGTACACTTGTACTCCCCATGGACAAACCAATTCTGAATTAGAAGGCCAATCATGTACTTGGTTTCACCAACTGGTGAGGAGAAAGAGAAACAGAGCATGAAGAGGAAGAAGAAGAAGAATAAACAGTGCCAAGGCGATCTTGCTGAAGCCAGAGGCCTGCGTTGAGGCCATTCAAGGGCTCCGGCAACGATTACCTTACATGTGAGACGATCCTCCAGGGAGCCCTTCCACTTCTGTTGTCTCACTTAATTACTTAGGAGTACTTAAGTACCACTAATTTATTACTGCCTAATTTTCCTGTTGAAGTGAAACAAATCTTTAGTAGGACCCTATGCTGAATCATGTACGTGTGTATGTTTGACTATGGAGGTAAATCATGTGGTGGATCAGGGAGGGAATATTATTAGTGTCATGACATAATAGTGCTATTGTTTTGCATGTAAATTTATTTTCATTGGTTCAACGAGGCAATGTTTTGCATATTGTCCATCATGAATTTGATGCTACTGTTTGAGTAATATGCTAATATCTTCCTATACTTTCTTACTAAGATAATGAAGGTTTCACCTTGTTCCTACTTGTGCAAACAGGGATCGTGTTGTGCCAATCATACATTTTAGTGGAACTACACAAGACAATACAATGAACTGTATCCCAACCAGTGCTTTAACTCTGGTGGAAGTTCTTGATAATCTTTCGATACAATCTCAGCACTGGTAAACAAGAGTGATTTCAACCATACATTTGAAGTGCACAAAAATATATACTATTGTGTGATTCCAGTGAGTACTTTATCATCTCTTATGGGACTACATGAATAAGCTTTTTTTTCTCAGGTTGGTACGGGCCTAAGGCCTTCATCCATATTAGTTTGCTGTCATCTCTATTTGTATCGTGCTACTATCATGAGAAACTCCTTTATCTTTGCACGTTAAAGTTTTGCAACCTATGATAAATGGAAATGCTTTGAGTGTTGAGTTGAGCTAATTGGCACTGATTAAATAAACTAATACCTCTCTTTAAGCAAAACTACTATGTGTCTAACTTTATCCATTAAGATAATGAGGGTGCTTCTATTTGTTAGTGTATGTTTCATCAACTAGTCCCACTATTATAGTAATCTCAGTCTCTCATATATGTGCCAACAAGGATGCTCGATTTTGGTGGAACTGCACAAAAACTTTGGGTGCTTCATTGCCTCGACAGCTTCCGTCCTTTCCTGTCAGTCGCTAATCTCCGCTTGCTTTCTTCCTTTGTTGTGAGTCGCTTGGCTTATCTCGGCTTCCAGTCAAAGGAAATAGTAATTGATATGCTACCTCACACAGGTTGGTGCTGGTCTTTATCCTGATTATTGTGCCTGTCATATGTATTGGTAATTTGGTATTGTGCTACTGTTTGCCGATTTCATAAAGGAGTAATTTGGAGCCTGAACTCGCAGGCAAATCATTACATTGGGTGATTTCAGTAGAACTGCACAAAATGATGAGATGGACAGGTACTTATGCTGCTGCTATGTACTCCAAAGTTCACTCAGACAAGCATTGATGTTGATAAGAAGTGCCTATATTCATTCGAGTATTAACCGGCGTCAACCAATTGTCAAACTCCAAGTATTAGGAGAGTGAACGCCAAAAATATTGCTTGGTGCATAGCCCAGAAAAACGTAGTCCAGTCTTTGGTCCCAACTTGTGCCTTTTGGTTATCGGCACATATGGTAGCGAACTATATGGCATGGAGTCTAAAGATTCCAGACAAGTTGGTTGACGCGTATATTCATCTGGCACTTAATCAGTCTGCACGCCAAGGATGCTCCATTTCAGTTGAACTGCACAAAAAATTTGGGTGGTTCATTTTCTCAACAGCCTCCTTTCTCGCCTGCAATGTAGAATTTTGGTGAGATACAGGACCAAGATGAACCAGTAAACTAGTTGGATGAAAGTAGTGTCCAAGTTGCTCAAACCTCCCTTGGCACGAGGCCACTATTTGAGGATAAACCTACAAGCAAAGTTCAGATTGTCTGTGCTGCCTTTTATGTACTCGAAAGTTTACTCGTACAAGAACTAATTTTAGCAAGAAGTACCTCCGATTGACCACCATTTACCAGTTTGTACCCTAGGTAATTAAAGTTCGTCCATGAATCATATTGGCTGTGATCTCAATCATTTGGATGCATAAACATAATGAACATGTGTATATCTAAATCTTTTTGTGAATTATGTATGAATATTGTCGTGTGATCTATCAATCATTTGGATGCATAGATATGCTGAGCTTGTGTATATATGAATCTTTTTGAGTCGTTGATAGTGAATGTTGGCTATGAATATGAACGTGTCCTGTGAACCTGAGTTTGATATGAATGTTTACCTTTTCTGTTGTATTTGTGTGTGAACTTGTTAGTATGCCTACTGTGGGGTATAAAACGTACGACTCTTATAAAAGTAATGATGTGTCCAATTTATGTTTTCCCTTCTAACCACATTATATATACTAGCAAAAGGGCCCGTGTGTTGCAACGGGAAAAAATATGGCGCACACAGTTACGTTCTATTCTTCTTTACCGGGTCTGTCATTACATGTCCTCCGGTGTAATAACATCATAAATTACCAAACTGCCTTAGGAGTTTTTGTCTCAGGCACCACAATGAGAATGATTGACAATATGACCATCACCAGCCTGAAGAAAGTTGTTGCTGTAATGACCGGCATGGCCAAGAGGATATATGATGCACACTGACATCCAACAACAACATTTCTCATGGTTTCGGTTTTTTTTGAACCAGTGCTATATTTGATTATTTGGCACAAAAAGTTGGAATTCTTTCACTCCAACTACGGCCAACATGGCTCGTCATTCTTCCAAAAGATGTCCCTTATGATATTTTTTTCAGAAAAAGGGGTGTATTATCTCCTTGCTGTCGTCTAACTGAAGGAAACTGAATGTGAAAATTGAAGTGTATATAGACTGACCCACTCGGAGTGCATACAAAAATATTTTTATCCAAGTCGTCAGTGCCAACACTGTACCTCCAATGTCCATCTGCATCTACATGGCTAGGTCTAATCTTAAGCAAGAATGAAACTACCAAGCAAACTGAGATAACAGCATGTAGCCGACCCCGGGCAGCAGGTGGTCAGGGATCATCAGCAGAGAAACACGAAGTCGGCTGACGACTGCCGAGCATGGCCAGGCCCATCTCGCTCTCGTGGCTGCCGTGGTGGCTCCCGGGCCTCTCCGTGGCTCCTCCACTCCGAGTCCACCGCCCGACCTCGGCATTCCGCCTCCATCCTCCTCCGCCCTCTGTCCCGCGTGCTCCTCCACACCTCCCTCTCCAAGCCGACGAATCCGACCTTCCCCTCGCTAGATCCGGTCCACCACGAGCCTCAAGCCACCCTGCCGCCATGCTCGTGTCCATGTCCTGCATGGTGTATAGGTGGCCAGTGTGTGGAATAGGCTGCGTCGCAGGCGTCTGCGCGAGCGCCAGACTGAACAGCTTCGCGCCGGACTGCCATTTTGTTGTACAATTTCCCTTCATTCTCATTCTGTGTTTGTTGATTCAAGAGGCTCGTTGTTGATATGCAATTTTCCTAGGTATATAAACTGGTAGACTTTCATGTAAGCAATCGAGGTGGGATTAGTCGGAGTACATGTGTGAAAATCAGGTAAGGTACAGATACAAAAGCGTGCATGCAGGCCGAAACATGCGTGCAGGCCCAATAAGAGAATGTGGACGTGGACCAATTGGATGCACAAAGTTTTTAGTACCGCCTCGCAGCAATTGGACGGGCTGTCGATCAAAACTAACGGAAAAAAACTGAAAGCGTAAATTCACGGAAAGAAGCGTATTGTGACGGTGAACCCAAAGAGTCAATCTGTGCTTTATTATTAGGGAAATATTTATATTATTACTATTATCGTATATTTTATAGAGACTTATATATACATTATAAAAACATCCCACGTGTTATTAACTTATAAAGTAAATATTTAACAGAAGTTGGCAAGGAAAATCCTGGTTGTTTTTGACTCACAGGCAAAAAAATCCCGGTGATTGCGTACAAAAGCTTGCGAAGATTTTAAGGACCAATTTAATAATAACGCGCTCATTTTTATTTTGAGCAATAACTCGCTAATTTCTTAATTATATATAAATATATGTATATATATAAAGTGTGCCTCTCCGGTTTATTCTTTGATATTAATTGCTCCTTCTAACATAACATTATATATATAATGAGCCCACCTAATACGTGTATTTCAAGGAAGTGCAAATGGGCTGAGATTTCTTAGAAAATATAAATGGGCCTGATTGACGCAAAATTATTTGTTCACCTAGCCCAGCAAATGGACTGTACATTCTAGAAAACATGGGTTAAATATATGCCACATTTTTGCAGGCTGACATGTGGGCCAATAGGTCGAAGCCTACGCAGGGCATTGTAAACTTGGTCATCAAATGATTGTCTCATCCACAGCCATTGGATTTATATCCAACGGCCGGCATGCACCTTCAATATCTCGTCTTCTTCCTCCAGCGTCACCGGGACCGCCTGGTCCGGCCTCCGGCGGCTAGCGGCTCTGCTTAGCACGCATCGGTGCGAAGCGCTACCCCACCGCCGGCCAGGCTATCCTTCCACCCCTCGACACCTCCTGTTATTCTCCATAGACTACAGCCCCACGCCGCAACAAAAGTAGTTATAACCCTTCTCCTCCTCTCAATCTGCCGACTCCACTGCCGCGTTTTCCCATCTCCGAGTCGTTCCCGTCCGGGGCCTCGCCGTCGTCCACCGCCTCGCTACGTTCGGTGCGGCGTGGTCAACAATGAGAGTCATCAGAAGATGACTATACGTGGAGAGCCTGACGGCTGGGACCCACGAGGTCCATGGTCGCACGCAAGGAAAGTTCCTCCTTATTAAGCTGAAAAAATGTTTCCTTCACCTGACAGCTAGGACCCACCGGCTATGTCTTCGCATGAAAGAAAGTGCCTCCTTGTTTTGCGAAAAAAATATTCATCCCATTGACAGTTGGGACCCGTCAGATTTGGTGACTGACTTGTGGGCCTACTAAGCGGACGTGTACGCACAGCTTTGTCAAATTAATCAACAAATGATTCTAGCAGCTGGACCGTTGGATGTTAATCCAACAGTCGTGCTCCTTCTTCAACCTCTGTTCTTGCTCCTGTCTCCCGTGGGCGGCACCGCGGCTGTGCTGCCGCACACCCGAACCAGTGAAGTTTCCCACTCCTCTCCATCTGCGACTCCACTGCCCCGTCTTCCCCATCTCTGGGTTGTTCCAGTCTGGGTGCACTCTGCACAGTGTGGTCAACATGGTCAACAACCGAGAGTCATCGGAAGATGACTGTACGTGAGAGGCTGACAGTGGGGACGCACCATGCCCATGGACGCATGCATGCAACGGAACGCGGTGAGGTCAACGTGGTCAAGGAACGACTTCCATCGGAAGTATACTGTACGTGGAGAGTCTCAGCTGGGTCCACGGCCGCAGCAAGTAAGTGCCTCCTTATTACGCGGAAAACAATGATTCCTCCAACTGACAGCAGGGACCCACTGGATGGGCCACCGTATTTTGTGAAAAAACGTTTGCCCCCTGACTGCTGGGACCCACCTGACGGGCCACCGTATTTCGCAAAAAAAACGTTCCCCCCACTGTCAGCTCGGACCCACCGGAAGTGCCTCCTTATTACGCACAAAAAAATGAATACTCCCCCGGCTAGCTGGGACCCACCTTGGTGGGAGGCTGACTTGTGGGCCTACTAAGTTGACGGGGACGAAGGGCTTTGTCAACTTAGTCAATATGAACGATTCTAGCTCCAGTGACCATACGGTGTCCATCCAACGGCCGTAGTGCTTCTTCAACCTCTGGTCTTCTTGCTCCAGCTGCCCAAAGCAGCGTCGGTCGTGCCGCATGCTCCTGCCTCCCGTGGACGGCTGTGCTGCCGCGGAGGCCTCACCGCCCCCTACTATTCCAACCGCTGGCCAGGCCCTGCAGCGACGGCAGCCTCACACCGCAGCCGAACCAGTGAACCCTCGTACTCCTCTCCGCGCGGGCTTCCACTGCCGCGTCTTCCCCGGCTCCGCGTCGTCCCCTTCCTAGGCCTCGCCGTCGTCCACCGCCGTGGTGCTCTCCGCGTGGCATGGTCAACATGGTCAAGGAACGACTTCCATTGGAAGAGTACTGTATGTGGAGAGGCTGACAGCTGGGTTCACGGCCACAGCCCAATTTTTTTGTGATTTGCCAAGTAAGTCGCTTTGTCAGGCCTGTTGGGCTGCAAATCTTTCAAGACGAGGAGAGCTTTCATTCGGCTGGCCGAGAAAATGGCCCATCAGTAATGAGAAATGGGTTATACATTTTTAAAACACATCAAACTGGCAATTAGTTTCAAATATCTTTTTTTTCATTTCGAGATTTTAAATTACATTAATTTTTATGCGTGGAGAATTTGTTGGATTTTATATTGATATACATTTATTTTTAAAATCAGTTTGAATGTGAGTCGAAAATTCGGGATTAAAAATAGTTCGGACCGCACTGAAATATGCAAAATTTCGTATAATTTTTTAACCATGGCCACAATATGGGCTGTAATGCTAACAAAAAGAATATGGACTCCAAAAAAACCTTAAGAATTAGCAAATGGGCTGTAAATTATTAGAAATAATGGCAGATGGGCTGTATGTTGTTTTCCACAGATTTGAGGCTTTCCTAAAAAAGGTTGACGCATAAGCAGTGCCTGTTGAATGTCCATCGAACGACTGTCGTGCTTCTTCAATCTCTGCTCTTCCCGCTCCAGCCGCTCAAACAAGCACCAGCGGGATTGCCTGCTCCCTCCTCCCCGTGGCTGGCTGTGCTGCCGCGCAAGCCTCACTGCCTCACCGTACTCCCATCGCTGGCCTAGCCATCCCTCTACTCACCCACACCTGCTATTATTCTCCGGCGCCGGTAGACGAACCAGTAAACCCTCGTACAGTCGTACTCCCCTCCGCGTGGGAAACAACTGCCGAGTCTTCCCTACCTCCGTGTCTTTCCCTTCCTAGGCCTCGCCATCATACACCACCCTAGTGCTCTTGGCGCGGCCTGGTCAACATGGTCAATGACCGACACCCCCTGTTATTCTGCGGCGACGACAGCCTCACACCGCAGCGAACCAGTGAACCCTCGTACTCCTCTACGCATGGGCATCTACTGTCGCGTCTTCCCCGGCTCCGCGTCGTCCCCTTCCTAGGCCTCGCCGTCGTCCACCGCCCAGGTGCTCTCGGCGCAGCGTGGTCAACATGGTCAAGGAACGGCTTCCATCAGACGTGGACTATACGTGGAGAGGCTGACAGCTGGGTCCACGGCCGCAGGAAGGAAGTGCCTCCTTATTACGTGCAAAATAATTATTCCTCCACCTGACAGTGGGGACCCACCGGACGGGCCACCGTATTTTGTGAAAAAATGTTTGCCCCTGACAGCTGCGACCCACCAGCTATATCTTCGCATGCAAGGAAGTGCGTCCAAAAAAAAACGATTCACCCCCTGACTACTGGGACCCATCAGCTACATCTTCACAGGCAAGGAAGTGCCTGACAGTCGGAACCCAGCTGGTCGAAGCGTATGTAGCGTTGTCATTCTGGTCACGAATGCGTACGTACATATATACTAGTGGATGTAGAGGCACGCAGGTGTCATAGTAGAGGCACGTACTTGTCGTAGTAGAGGCACGCACGTAGCATGTACGCGCACGTACAGCGGCCAGGGTGCAAGAAAGAAAATATGGCCACATATGTGTACATACAGGCGGGGTCTCGAACGCCTACTCGCGCATACGTACGGCCAGGGCTCTGTACATGGCTGTGTTGGAACGGAGGAACAACGTCATCGTCGTGTTCATGGGGAGGCAACAGAATGCATCGTGTCCATGGGGAGGCAACGGAATGCGTCGTGTTCATCGGGAGGCAACGGAATGCGTCATGTTCATCGGGAGGCAACGGAAGGCGCGGGAGCCAACCGGCTGGGTCGGAACGGAATGCGTGGTCATGTTCATCGGGAGGGCTTGGACAGAACAGGCGATGGAAACGAGGCCCGGCGTACCGCAGAACGGAGGAAACGGACCTCCTACGGTCGAAACGGGGGTCCTGTTGATCGGGAGGGGTGTGGCGTACCACAAAATGGACAAAATGGATCTCCTACAGTCGAAACGGGGGTCATGTTGATTGGGAGGGGTGTGGCGTACCGCAAAACGGACGAAACGGACCTCCTACGGTCGAAACGGGGGTCCTGTTCATCGGGAGGGGTGTGGCGTACCGCAAAACTGGACTCCACGGGATACTGTTCATCTCCACCATCGACCTCCTCCAGCCTCCACGGGCTACTGTCGACCTCCTCCAGCCTCCACGGGCTCCTGTTCATCCAGCCTCCACCGCGCGCTACTCCACCGGCTACTGTTCAACCACCCCTCCACGGGCACCCCTCCACCGTCTACTGTTCATCCAGCCCTCCACACCACGGGGTCCTATTAAACCACCCCTCCACGGG
>NC_041382.1:407213850-407222637 GCF_002162155.2 Triticum dicoccoides | reverse complement strand
CGGCTTCAGTTAGCAGCAGTAGCGAAGGAATCGCTTGATCGGGTTCAGTTAACAGCCATCGATCGATCGCTCAGGTTCAGTAACGCATAGCCTGCAGTGCAATCGCTCGGGTTCAGTTAGAGCCCAACGCCTCGCTTGGGTTCAGTTAGAGCCAACGCCTCGCACACATGCGCGTATGTGTACGAGAGAAACGCGCATCGCTCGGCCCCCGACCTCCCACCGTAACTGGGAACTCCCCGAAATTTTCCTCCCCCTCGCTTCTACAACGGTTTTTTTCGTCATGGACAGCCCAAAGAATGTCATGCAGCTGCGTCTCCGGCCCGCCCAGGACGAAAAGCCCATTTTCTGTCATGATTTTTTGTCATAGAAGTAGGAGCCCACCACATCTATGATGATACCGGGTTTTGTCACAATTATCGTCATAGAAGTGTCATATGTATGACAGAAAAAAAAATTCGTTCGGCCCAAAATGTCATGGATTTCTTTTTTTGTAGTGGAGGCAAATAGCTGAGGTGATTCTGACAATCTGCCTTGTAGTGAATTGAAGAACTGGTTCTGATGAATTTCATGATCCATGGGGCTTAAGGCTTCAATGCAAACGGTGACAGTGTAACATTCACCAAAGTCCTCATGAAGGAATCGTGATAATTAATGGGAATCCCATGAATGATGTTGAACAACAGATTCTTCATGATGCCAACAACTTCTTCTTCAAAGTTGTGGCCTTTGAGCGAACTGAGGGTTTTGGTCAGAATGCGGTAGATTGACCTAGGCACATAAAGCAAATCCTTCACTAGGAAGGTGGTTCTTGGAGCTTGGACAACCTTCAAAGGCTTCATCAACACTTGCATCAGATGATTTTGAATTTCAGATTCTTCATAAATAAGCCTTGCTCCTTCAACGGGAGGACTGACTGGAATGTCATGAAGCAATTCAGAGGCCGGGGCTTTATAGTGAGTGTTCTAAGTCATCCAATCAGGCACCCATGAATTCACATCAGCCACATTTCTAGTGAGGTGCAGAGTGGTGTAGAATTGAAGAATTAGCTCCTCATTCCAGTCATAGATGTCAGCACAGAAATTCAGGAGCCCAGCTTCATGGAGAACATTCAAACGAGTTGGAAGCATGCATGGGATGGACTCCATATCCACATGAGGAATTTGACGGTACTCAAATACCTTGTCCTTATCAAACAAAAGTGATGAATTGAAATTCATCTGGCTTGCAGTCTAGAACCTCTTGCGTCGAAGTCTTGCTGAGTCATATGGATTGAAATCAGTGAAGAAATGATGCTTAGAAAAGAAATCGTCAGCCTTGAATTTTGGCCTTTTTGCATGAGGATTTTGTTGCTTGGGCTGAAGATTGGCAGTTGAAGGTCTCACAACCTCTTGTGTCATAATCTCTGGAGCTGGTGTATGAGGAATTGAAGCTTCAAGTTATTCATCAACGGTTTGATTATCCATTTCTTCAGCTGTTGCAGCTGGAATTTCTTCAGGAATGGAAAGGAGAGAAGTTTGACATCCTTCATATCTCGTTTGAATTTCTTCAGTTTGTACATGGACCGAGGAATTGGATGCAGAGGTGTGGCCAATGGTGAATTGGGGTGAAGATTTCCCCAATAATCATCATTCAGCACATGCGTAGTTGAGCCAATGTCCACGTCTTCTTCAATTTCCTCAACGCTTGCCTCTTCAGCTATGAACTAAGGCAGAGGCGATGATACCAGTGGGGTTGAAGGGATATCTTCCACTTCAATATCTTCATCCAACTGCTCTAAAGAAGCAGCAGATGGATTTTATTCATCTGTGTCATATGGAATGACACATTCTTCACCAAAAGGGACAAGTTCCTTTGATGGCACTATTGAAATCGGAACAACATCAATTGGGTTGGTGAAAGAGCTCAAGTCCTCACTTTCTTAGGAGCTGAGGACTCTGTATATGTTCATGCTTTCCTCTTCTTCACAGATGCCTTCTCCACAGCCTTGATTTTCTTCACTTCTGATGCAGAAGGAAGGTTGATATTCTTCATCTGTGATGATTTTGCAGGAGGAGCAGATGAAGTTGGTTCAGTTTCTTCAGGCACGACTAATGCAGTCGACCCTGGTATGCTCAGTTTCTTCAGGCGCAACATTGGTTGTTGCCCTGGCAATTTCTTCAGGAGCTGGAAATTCTTCAGCAGCCCTGGTACTTCGGTTTCTTTACCGGCCTGATTTTCATCAGCTGCGCTTGAATTTTCTTCAGTGGGCTGAGCAGATGCTTCAGCCCGAGGAATTTATTGTGGATGGTGCTGCAACGTTAGGTTTGAGGTTCTTCGCAAACTTGACAAATCTGACTTTGGCACCTAGCCAATCTGCATGATATGTGACAGATTTATCACTGAGGCCTTTGATCTCCTTTTGCATATTAACAAGTTCTTTAGGAAACATATTCAGAACATTATTCTTCAGAAAATGTTCCTTCTTGTACTAAGCCTTCTTGACTTGTCTGGCCTTCTGAAATTTCGATTTCTCTTCACCGATGAAGGCATTTAGCATGTGACTTCGTCGATGTTAGGGTCCTTGTGCCATAGATCAATAAAGTCCAAGGTCTTCCTCGGATCCAGCATGAGAGGTAGAAAACTGCCTTTGGCTCTAGCGGCCCTTTCTTGCCTGTCCCTAATGATTTCAGCAAGTTCTTCATCATCAGCTTCATCATCATCAGACGGAACTTGGAATGCCACTTGCTTCTTATGAGGACTTGGCCTCGATCCACGTCCAGCAGTAGCTTTGACCTTCAGCAAGGTTGGACCAGTTGAGGACAGTAGTGGAGCTGAGGAACTTGCAGATGCTCCCGAAGCAATTGAAAATCCTGCAGTCCTTTGACACGTTGCAAGATGCACAGGTGTGGAGGACTTTGCAGCAGTAGCTGAGGATTTTGCGGCGATAGAGGGAGTTGGTACAACCCTTGAAGAAGTTGCCTGAGGATTTTTTCTTTGAGGGTTAGACTTTGAAGAACTTGGCCGTGAGGGCATTGTTGTTGAGGAACTTGGCTTCATAGCAGATTTCTTCAGCATAGCCTTCTTAGGCTTACTGGCAGAGGCCTCAGTAGCAGCAACAGCAAAATCTTCATTGAATTTCTTCACTGTTTCTTTTGTAAATTTATCCAATTTGGCATGGCACTTGGCCCATTCTTTAGGAAATTCCTCACCACACCTGACGCTAGTGGGATCAGCTACTTGGCCAGCTGCCAAAGATGGTCTTGGACATGGAGGGTTGACAACGAATTTCTTCATGTACTTTGGAGTGACATAGCGGTATTTCCTCCATTCCTTAGTCCATCTCCTCTCAATTCTTTGGATGCGCACTTTGCGCTAATTCTTGTTCTATTTACCATGAGTTGCTTCATTAGGTGTGCAATATTCATCATAGATATCCTCAGGAATCTCAAACGATGTGTTTTTTTCTGGCCTCTTGCCTCCCTTTTGAGGTCTTTTCCCATCTTCCATTTTCCTCACTTGAGGATTTTGAGCTATGGATGTTTTTGAGGAAGTATGCAACTTATCTTCGAGGAGCACCGCAAATGAATTAAGTTGATGAGAACCTAGTGATTCAACATCGGAAATTTTGTACCTGTGAACAGAGTATAGATGCAAAGAATTTGATCATATGCGTTCTCAGGAATTTTTCAAAAGTATCAAGTTTGAGGAATTTGACCATAGGTGTCTTGAGGTATTTCACTAAGTGTTCTTGACTTAGGTTCGAGAGTTGTATAGATTTGAAAATCCACACAATTGAGGAATCTTGAAGAAAACATAGCTTAGGGAAACCAATCAAGGATCAGAAGCATTCGGGTGTTTAAGGAGTGGGAAGTTGAAGAATAAACACCTTTAGAAGATTTTGTGAAAATCATAAGAATCAAAGTAGGGATGTAAAATCAGATTTTAATTACCCTAGACGAAGAACACGATGAACTAAGAATAGAGTTGGAGAAGTTTGTCTATTCAGAGCTCTCACGCCCTAACTTGGAGGCGAGAGACAACTACGGCGATGGCGGAGTGAAGATACCCGCGGTCGGCGCGAGTACGACGGCGACGAGGTCGAGGCAGTGAAGCTCTTCCTCACTTGCTACGATGCAGAGTAGCGACAGCCCTAGGTCTGAGAGCTCGAGGGAGGGAAGTGAGAGCGAGTGGAGGAAATGAGGTCTGAGGAAGGGGAGGGGTATTTATAGCCACGGTGAAAAACTGCTCGTCCGAAGATTTTGGCCGAACATGCCCCTGACCTTTACTCTTCTAACGACATGTGTCACCCACGTACAAATAGGTGGAGATCATGGGTGAGTTGTTTAATCCATTGTGGGATGTGGAATGGTTTGAGCGGCAACAACCGAAAATTCAAATATGAAAATTTCAGTGGTTCATTCGCAAATTCTTCGGCTGACAAGGACACAGTGAAGACTTTGAACGAGTTTCAAATAGAATGCACATGAAGAATTTGTGAACAGAATGGGTTGAGTTTAGCATAGAGGGGGAACGGGTCCGACCACATTCACTTAGATGAAAAACAACTTGAAGAATTAGCAATAAGTGAATGTTGTTGAGGACATGAAGACTCATATATATAGGTCCCTCCTCTTACCTCATTTGCATTTTGATGGCGCAGCTGCAATCACAAGCACTCATTCGCGTGGGGATCCGGTCCCTCCTCTTACCTCATTTGCATTTTGATGTTATATTCCATTTGATGCTATTTTCCTCTTATAGAGAAATGTGGGCCACGCTGACTACAAGGGAGCTACACTGCGCAGGCACTAGGCTGCCAACATGGCAGTGCAGCCGGCATGGACCACCTGCGTAGCGGCCCGAACGGTTCCAGGAGAGAAAATGAAAACTATGGGGAGAAGGTTTGAACCTTTCGTTTCTTTGTCGTTTTGCCTTATGCCTTGATTTTTTTATTCAAGACTTTCAGGTGTTGTTGCCGTCGCGGGATGCCATCTTTTGTTAGCAGCCCATAGCTAACAAAAAAGTAGCCAGGATTTTGTTTCCCCTTTTATATAGAAGAACAACTTAGGTGTTTGTTTCATGTTTTTTGGCCCGTTATCTGATTACATCGCGATCTAATACTGTTAAACATGTTTGGTTTCGTTGGCCTGTAATCAATTACCCTAGAAACAACAGCGCCCAGCTGTGCCATCGGCCATGGTTACAACCGTCCATCCCGCTCATAGGTGCTTTGCATCACAAGCAACGGTGCCCCGTGCCCGTGATTTATTTCCACTCGCAGCCAGATCCGTCGCAGCCCATTTCTCTCTTGCACGCACATGCTAAACCCCACCTCCTTAGAGCATCTCCAGCCATTGGCCCCCCAGGACGCATAAAAATCGCCCCCTGGGGGCGAGCCGGCGATACAATCGGCGCCGGGGGCGGTTTTGCGCCCAGTCGTTGCCCCCAGCTCGCCCCCAGGCGTCGAAATTGGCCCACTTTGCAGCCCAATTTCGGCGAATAAAGGGCCCATATGGATGAGAATAGGCCCATATTCGGCGTGGTTTCGCCGTGTCTCGGTGTTCAATTATCAACACAATTATTTCTTATCACATATTTCATCACAGAAAAATCAAATACTTCAACAAAATAGTACAACAACGAATAGTTCAATACAAATTATATAGTTCAACAAATAAAAACTCGTATTTCATCACACGGCGTCCCCCTTGAGCCTCCATAGGTGCTCAATCAGATCTTTCTGCAGTTGATGACGCACCTGTGGGTCTCGGATCTCCTGACGCATACTGAGATAGGCAGTCCAAGTTGCCGGTAGATGGTGATCAACTTCGGCTAGAGGACCCTGCTTGTAGTATGGTTCAGTGTCAAACACTGGGCCTTCTTGCTCTCTCTCGATGATCATGTTGTGCAAGATGACAAAGCAAGTCATAATCTCCCACATTTGATTTTTGGACCAGGTCTGAGCGGGGTACCGAACAACAGCGAATCGAGATTGGAGCACACCAAATGCCCGCTCGACATCCTTCCTGCAAGCCTCCTGAACTTTCGCAAACTAGGCGTTCTTGCCTCCTGCCGCAGGGTTTGAGATCGTCTTCACAAATGTCGACCATCTCGGATAGATGCCATCTGCTAGGTAGTACCCCTTGTTGTATTGGTGCCCATTGATCTCGAAGTTCACCGGAGGAGAATGGCCCTCAATGAGCTTGGCAAAAACAGGAGAGCACTGCAACACGTTGATGTCATTGTGAGTTCCTGGCATACCAAAGGAGTGCCAAATCCAGAGGTCCTGTGTGGCTACCGCCTCAAGCACCACACTGCAACCACCTTTGGCGCCTTTCTACATCCCCTGCCAACCAAATGGGCAGTTCTTCCATTTCCAATGCATGCAGTCGATGCTTCCAAGCATCCCAGGAAATCCTCTTGCTGCATTCTGAGCTAGGATCAGAGCAGTGTCTTCCGCATTGGGTGTTCTCAAGTATTGTGGCCCAAACACTGCCACCACTGCCCGACAGAACTTGTAGAAACACTCTATGCTGGTGGACTCGGCCATGCGCCCATAGTCATCGAGTGAATCACCAGGAGCTCCATATGCAAGCATCCTCATTGCTGTCGTGTACTTCTGGATGGAGGTGAATCCAAGAGCGCCAGTGCAATCCATCTTGCACTTGAAGTAGTTGTCGAACTCCCGGATGGAATTCACAATCCTGAGGAAGAGCTTTCGGCTCATCCGATAATGGCGCCGAAATGTTTTCTCGCCGTGAAGTGGAGCATCGGCGAAGTAGTCGGAGTAGAACATGCAGTAGCCTTCAAGACGAAGTCGGTTCGCTTTCAACCGCCCTGGCGCTGAGCCACCATGCCGTGGATTTTCATGGCTTGCCAGCAGCTGGGCGAGGGCGGCGAGCACCATGAGATGCTCTTCTTCCTGGACGTCGGCCGCGGCTTCCTCCTCCAGCAGCACGGCGAGCTCTTCCTCATCATCCGAGTCCATCGCCAAGATAGGTAAAACGACGAACACCTTGCGCTCGGTGGGCGTGTACCCGCCGCTAAACCGCGCCTCCGCGGCCGGAAACGGCGGCCGGAAACGCCCAGCTGCTGTGGGAGGGGCTGCCGCAGCGAAGCGCTTCTATTTTCCGACGGGGAATGACTATCTGGCGGAGTAGGGCGGCGGCCGTCGCCGGGATATAGCTAGTGGTGGCCGAGGGCGCGGGGGGTGCGAGGCGAGTCGGGGGAAGAAAACTTTGACTTTTCCCCTGTCGGTGTGGGCCAGGCGTGCTTTTCCCTAGCGCCGGAGCCCCCAACTGATCCCCAGGGCGCCGGTTCGGCCTGTGACCGCCGGGCGGAAAAAAGGTCCGAACCGGCGATTTTCGGCGTCCTGGGGGCGCGTCTGGGCCGTTTTTTCGGCGCCGGCACCAAAAAAGTGGCCTGGGGGGCCTGTTGGGGGCGCGGCTGGAGATGCTCTTATCACGCTGGGAGCCGCGACCTCATCGGCGACGGCGCTGCTCAAGACAACTTCCAGCACAGACCTCGACAATCTCACGACCGCCCCTCTCTCTCTTCTCGATTGCTACTTCTACTGCGTGTCAACGCCAGAGACGACGACAGAGCAGACAAGGCCCTGGTGTGCCGCGACCCGTCTCAAACACCAGGAACCCGCCGTAGCCTAACCTGACAGTGGTGCGCCTCTCCCCCACATCGAGCTTCCGCAGCGCCGCTGTGAGGCACCATGCCTGGAACGTCACGGAGTCGCCGGTCAATAGAGACGTGGAGGCGCCGAGGTGGACCAGGTCGGGGTTGTAGATGTACTGTCCGCACCTGGCAAGCGCGCCCAGGAACCCCCAGGTCATCATGCCGTCGCCGGCGAAGCCGTGCACGCTTCCTAGTCAGAGCATCTCCAGTCGCGCCCCCCAACAAGGCCCCCAGGCGAGTTTTCGGCCGCACGCGCCAAAAAATCGGCCCAGTCGCGTCCCCAAGGGCCCAATTTTCACCGGCTCGTGCCGAAATTAGCGCCGGCGGATCCAACCCGACCCCATCGTGCTGGGGGGCGCTCGGGAGCGCTGGGCGAATCGTTTTGGGTGCTAAAGAGCCGCGGGCCCTCCTTGCCAGCGACTCGTCTCGCTTCTCGCTGCTTCGTCGTCCTGATCGCATCGTTTCCCGCGTCGAATCAGTGCCAAAGCTGCCGCGCGCTGCTATGCCGGTCAGCCTCCGACATTGATGCCTCACGGGCGGCACAATGAAAACGAGACGACGCGTGTCCCCTCGGATGCCACGCGTACGCGCGGCGCCTCTGCCTACATAAAGCCGACCCCCAGCGCGCCGGTGGCACGCACAGAGTCTCCACCGTCGGCGCCACCTTTCTCCCCCTTCCTCCCTCTCCTCTCGCCGTCTCCAACTCAAAGAATGGGTGAACGCTTCCCAGGCGACAGCGCGGTGGCGAACGACTTCGGCAGCTGCCACCTTCATGAGCACGAAGCTCGGCTCCTCTTTGAGGCCGAGTACCCGATCCCTCCGGATATGCGGGTGCCCGGGGCCTGGAGAATCAGCGCCGGTGGGATCCCAGTGCCGCCACCGCCCACCGGGGCGACGCGGTGCACGGAGATCGCGCGTATCAGCTCCTCACTACCGCGGGCGGCGAGGGAGGGGCCACACTACGTCCCCGACAGCCCGCTCTGGGAGCCAAACTTCCACCGCTGCCACGCCGAGCAGCTCAAGGCCACCAACGCCGTCGTTCCCTCCGGCAGGCTCAACTTCGAGGGGCGGTGCCGATGGTGGGGCGTGCCCGGTCGCACGCTGGAGTTCGTCCTCGAGTAC
>NC_041382.1:407209978-407213555 GCF_002162155.2 Triticum dicoccoides | reverse complement strand
ACCCCGGGGCGTCCTCCTCCTCGTCAGGTCAGTCGACCGGCTCTCCCTGCCTCCGCCCCGTCAAGCCGGAGCCCCAGGACACGCCTGTCAACGCGTGCACCCACAGCTCCGGCGTCCGCATCGACGACTCCGCTCCCGCCTCTAGCCGCCTCATCCTTGTCAGGCCGAAGCCGGAGCCCGGCCTCCCCGTTGAGTACTAGGAGATAGCCCGACGCGGCATCTCCGACGAGGATGCCATGCTATGGGCGCGGGACGACTACCTCTGTGAAGAGATGGTCCAGCAGCGTCGGGCCCTGGAGGAGATAGCCGCCCGCAAACGTGGGCGCGAGGACGAGCACAACGTCGTGGTCCTCGACAGCGACGACGCCGCCGACGCCCCCGGACCGTCCAACCCGCCGTGCCAACCGGGGGAGGGTTGCAGTAGGGACGCCGGCCGCAGTGGAGGCGACGGCGACGACGACGACGAGAACGGCTACACGCGGTTTTACAACCTCCTCGACATGTAGATCACAAGGGCGGCGGGCGGCGAGGAGCGGCGAGGGAGACGGCGAGGAGCAACCTAGTAGCTTCTTTATAAAATATTTTAAATATGAACAAACTCGCCGAAGTTTGATTGAATTTGCGCCGTGTTTGTGCCATAATTTATATTTTCAAAAAAACGTGGGCGTCGTGACTGGGGCATCACGCCCCCAGCGCGTCGTTTATCGCCGGTGCGCTCCCAGGGGCAATTTTTAGCGCCTCCTGGGGGGCTAACGGCTGGAGATGCTCTCAGCTTCTTGCCCCAGTTTATCGCTGCCCCATGCTGTTTCTAGGCACGCAACATGGAGGTGAAACACAGCTATGGCAGAGAGCAGGAAGAACCTTGATGTGAAACGGCAGGTCGCTGCCATGAGACTAAAAAAGTAAGCTGACCTTCATTAATCCGTGCGCTACACCCTATGGTCCCTTTGCTATAAAAGGCAGAACAGAGGGTGCAGCCTGCTAGCAACCAACTGGAGAGCAAGCTCCATCATTTGACTGCCGCGAGTAGGTCGCACGCTGGTGTTGGTAAGTTGACCCATGACTTTCATAAAACTGGCGACGATCAGGGTGCATGCATGGAGGGGCGTGTGTATATCCAATGGAAACTAACCAACGTCCACACACATCCAAACGTGTTGCTTCCCTACCCGACGGATGAGCTATGTGCACAGGCCACAGGCCCGCCACTGCCGTCGTTGGTACATTGCATGCTAGTCCTGGTCCAAGATAATAAGGGCAACTCCATCAAGAGGCGACGCAAATCAACGTGGATTTTGTTTGCGTTTTTTGTTTGTGCTGGCTGAGAGGAGGGGTATGTCCGATTTTTTATTTGGTTCGACTGCTGCGCCCAACGATGGCTGGCGCATTTCTAACATGGGCTCAAAAATATATGTTTGAAAACATGCGCCTATACTTAACATAATTAAACATTAATTTGTTTCTAAAATTTAAAAATTAAACGGTCCATCAATCACGGTCAAAGTCCATTTAAACCGAATTAAACACAAATTAGAACTGAAAAAACACTGCCGCCCATCCGCCACCCACCATGCTGCCCTATGTGTCGTCATCCGGGCCGGTGAGGTCGACGAAGTCCAGTGGCGGCCCCGCCCAGGGGAAGGCCTGCTGACACGTATCGCGTGGTGCTACCTTCGCAGGTTGCTTCAGGTTGCACGCCACGCGGGCTCCTCCTCCTCGCTTGTCCATCTCCACATGTACTGCTCCTTGCGCTCCTGCTGCATGCACCACTCTCCATACTCGCGCTCCATTGCTGGACGTACGCCGCCTACTCTCCGGCAGTGCGCCCAGCCACACATGTGGCACACTCACGGAGGCAACCCTGCTACTCATACCACTGGTTGAGGTCCGCTGGCGGCGACGTGGGCGTGGAGGCCGGCTCTGGCTGGGCCTTGAGCTTGGGCAGCAATGGCGGCGGCCCCGGGGGTAGACGCAGTCCCCCACCGCCGACAGCGCGAGGGCCTCCTCCAAGCCTTCCCAGCGCGTCTCATCCTCGTGTCGGTTCTCCTCCAGGGTGCGTTGTAGCACCGCGTCCAATGTGGCCTTGTAGGGTGCCTCCTTCGCATCCTCCTTCGGCACCACCTAGGGGGCGGCAACATGAACCAGGGGTCGACCTGCATGCCATGGACCATGTCATGATGCATGGTGAACAAGACCTCCCAGTTGGTGGAGTTTGGCGCGTAGGCGGGGGTCACGCTATTGATTCAGCGTCAAGAGGGCGCGACGCTTGCACACCTCCTCTGTTTGCGCCCGCAGCGACTGCGGTACCTCTAACACCCGGATGCGCTGGAGTTAAGGTGCCAACTGTGTTGTAGGTTAACATCTGGCCGCGACAGCGGCTTGAAGTAATACCACTGCCAGCGGGCGCGGTGCATCAGGAAGTAAAGTCGGCCCCGTCGTTGGCGAGCCCTTGCCACAAGCGGCTCCATCTCGGAGGCACACGCCGGTGGCGGAGGCAGCGCGCTGGACAAGTAGAAGCCAGCTTCTTGCCCTAGCAAGGGAGCGAGGGTGGCCAGATGTGGATGGGGAGGATAAGTGGATGAGGCCGCCCCTAAATGCTTGCATTAAAAAGAATGTGCACTCAGAGCTTCCAGACACTGCCATGCAAGTGCGAGTTAGGTATCCACATTTACTACGACTGCGAGTGGTGGTTGGGCAGCCGACAGGTGGGGCCATGGCGAACACCAAGCGGACAAATAGTGCACTCGTCTCGTGACCTTGTGGACACAAACCGGGCGCAAATATGGGGTGGAAATGTGTCCAGATGGATATCAGATGTGGAGGGGTGTGGATGGGGAGAGTGATCGATCCTTACATATCTATTTATCAAAAAAATTGCATAGTGCAGACGGGCTTTCGCGGGATCGAGGCACATCTTATGGGTGAATAAGACCCCCCCTCACCGCATCGACATATCACGCGGAACCTTCATCATGCACTGCGGGAACCATCAATACACCTATAGTAGGAACCCTTTTTTATGGAACGAGAACCCTTCCATATAATGTAGAACATGAGCATATCGACGGCTCTTACTCGTCGTTGATGGAAATAGGGAGAGAGCGATCAACCCTCAATTTTCTATTTGGTCAGAATGTCGCATATTGCACATGGGGTGGCACTCTCTTACGGTGAACGAGAAACCGAGACAACATTTTTATTCCTGGTTTCACAGAAGGTTTCCAACACACCGATGCATTCACATATCATACGGAACCTCTGCTTTTGCGTTATATGGGATGTGGGAGGGGGTGGGGAGGGAGTGATAGATCCTCATATATCTTTTTATCAAAAAAAAATCATGCTGCACACGGGCATTCGGGGGAGGGGGCACATCTTATGGGTGAACGAGACCCCCTTCAACTTCATGGACATATCACGCGACACCTCCGTTATGCACTGCAAGGACCACCAACACACGTAGAGTATAAACCCTTTCTTAAGGAACGAGAACCCTTCCATATAGCATAGACCGTGAGCATATTGACAGCTCTTACTCATTGTTGATGGGAAATAGGTAGAGAGCAATCGAGCCTCA
>NC_041382.1:407145059-407209683 GCF_002162155.2 Triticum dicoccoides | reverse complement strand
TTGTTGCAAACACGCGGGACATCCATTTTACACTTTGAGAATCATAAGCAAATGCACGGTTACTAATTTTCCGGGTGTATGAGAAACTTTCTTCCTAGGCGCGTGTTTGGCTACCTAATCGAGTGTTTGAGAGATGTTGTATAGGAAGAGAACAAGAGATGATTGATTTAGGATGTGAGATCGATATACAATGCAATTGCATCAATTAGGGCGTACTAACAAGGGGCGTGATACGTCTCCAACGTATCTATAATTTTTGATTGTTCCATGCTATATTATATTCTGTTTTGGACATTACTGGGCTTTATTATACACTTTTATACTATTTTTGGGACTAACCTATTAACTAGAGGCCCAACCTAGAATTGCTGTTTTTTTTGCCTATTTCAGAGTTTGCAGAAAAAGAATATCAAACAGAGTCCAAATGGAATGAAACCTTGGGAATTGTGATTTTTGGAACAAACGTGATCCAGAGGACTTGGACCCTACGTCAAGAAAGCAACCAGGAAGGCACGAGGTAGGGGGCACGCCTACCCCCCCAGGCGCGCCCTCCACCCTCATGGGGCCCACGTTGCTCCATCGACGTACTTCGTCCTCCTATATATACCTACGCACCCCCAAACTACCAGATACAGAGCCAAAACCCTAATTCCACCGCCGGAACCTTCTGTACCCATGAGATCCCATCTTGGGGCGTTTTCCGGAGCTCCGCCGGAGGGGGCATCGATCACGGAGGGCTTCTACATCAACACCATAGCCTCTTTGTTGATGTGTGAGTAGTTTACCTCAAACCTTCGGGTCCATAGTTATTAGCTAGATGGCTTCTTCTCTCTTTTTGGATATTAATACAATGTTCTCCCCCTCTCTTGTGGAGATCTATTCGATGTAATCTTCTTTTGCGGTGTGTTTGCTGAGACCGATGAATTGTGGGTTTATGATCAAGTTTATCTATGAACAATATTTGAATCTTCTCTGAATTATATTATGTATGATTGGTTATCTTTGCAAGTCTCTTCGAATTATCAGTTTGGTTTGGCCTACTAGATTGATCTTTCTTGCAATGGGAGAAGTACTTAGCTTTGGGTTCAATCTTGCGGTGTCCTTTCCCAGTGACAGTGGGGGCAGCAAGGCACGTATTGTATTGTTGCCATCGAGGATAACGAGATGGGGTTTATATCATATTGCATGACTTTATCCCTCTACATCATGTCATCTTTCTTAAAGCGTTACTCTGTTCTTTTGAACTTAATACTCTAGATGCATGCTGGATAGCGGTCGATGTGTCGAGTAATAGTAGTAGATGCAGGCAGGAGTCGGTCTACTTGTCTCGAACGTGATGCCTATATACATGATCATACCTAGATATTCTCATAACTATGCTCAATTCTGTCAATTGCTCAACAGTAATTTGTTTACCCACCGTAATACTTATGCTCTCGAGATAAGCCACTAGTGAAACCTATGGCCCCCGGGTCTATTTTCTATCATATTAATCTTCCATCAACACGCTATTTCTTGCACCGTTTTTATTTTGCTTTATTTACTTTGCATCTTTATCATAAAAATACCAAAAATATTATCTTATCATATCTATCAGATCTCACTTTCGTAAGTGACCGTGAAGGGATTGACAACCCCTTTATTGCATTGGTTGCGAGGATTTTATTTGTTTGTGTAGGTGCGAGGGACTCGTGCGTGGCCTCCTACTGGATTGATACCTTGGTTCTCAAAAACTGAGGGCAATACTTACACTACTTTGCTGCATCACCCTTTCCTCTTCAAGGGAAAACCAACAACGCAGTGCTCAAGAGGTAGCAAGAAGGATTTCTAGCGCCGTTGCCGGGGAGTCTACGCAAAAGTCAGCATACCAAGTACCCATCACAAACCCTTATCTCTTGCATTACATTATTTGCCATTTGCCTCTCGTTTTCCTCTCCCCCACTTCACCCATGCCTTTTTATTTGCCCTCTCTCTCCGTCCTCCTTCTCTTTCCCTATTTGTCTCTCTTTGCCCGTTTCTTGTTTGCTTGTGTGTTGGATTGCTTGCCTATCACGATGGCTTGATACGTCTCCAACGTATCTATAATTTTTGATTGTTCCATGCTATTATATTATCAACCTTGGACGTTTTATATGCATTTATATGCTATTTTATATGATTTTTGGGACCAACCTATTAACCCAGAGCCCAGTGCCAGTTTCTGTTTTTCCCTTGTTTCAGTGTTTCGCAGAAAAGGAATATCAAACAGAGTCCAAATGGAATGAAACCTTCGGAAAAGTTATTTTTGGAAAGAAAGCAATACAGGAGACTTGGAGTGCACGTCAGGGGATCAACGAGGAGAGAACGAGGCAGGGGGCACACCCTCCACCCTCGTGGGCTCCTCGTGGCTCCCCTAATGTATTTCTTCCGCCTATATATATCCATATACCCTAAAACTATCGGGAAGCACAATAGATCGGGAGTTCCGCTGCCAGAAGCCTCCGTAGCCACCGAAAACCAATCTAGACCCGTTCCAGCACCCTGCCGGAGGGGGGAATCCCTCTCCGGTGGCCATCTTCATCATCTCGGTGCTCTCCATGACGAGGAGGGAGTAGTTCTCCCTCAGGGCTGAGGGTATGTAGCAGTAGCCATGTGTTTGATCTCTCTCTCTCTCTCTCTCTCTCTCTCTCTCTCTCGTGTTCTTGAGGTGATACAATCTTGATGTATCGCTAGCTTTGCCATTATAGTTGGATCTTATGATGTTTCTCCCCCTCTACTCTCTTGTAATGGATTGAGTTTTCCCTTTGAAGTTATCTTATCGGATTAAGTCTTTAAGGATTTGAGAACACTTGATGTATGTCTTGCGTGGGATACCCGTGGTGACAATGGGGTATTCTATTGGTCCACTTGATGTATGTTCTGGTGATCAACTTGCGGGTTCCGCCCATGAACCTATGCATAGGGGTTGGCACACGTTTTCGTCTTGACTCTCCGGTAGAATCTTTGGGATACTCTTTGAAGTTCTTTGTGTTGGTTGAATAGATGAATCTGAGATTGTGTGATGCATATCGTATAATCATACCCACAGATACTTGAGGTGACATTGGAGTATCTAGGTGACATTAGGGTTTTGGTTGATTTGTGTCTTAAGGTGTTATTCTAGTACGAACTCTAGGGCTGTTTGTGACACTTATAGGAATAGCCCAACGGATTGATTGGAAAGAATAACTTTGAGGTGGTTTCGTACCCTACCATAATCTCTTCGTTTGTTCTCCGCTATTAGTGACTTTGGAGTGACTCTTTGTTGCATGATGAGGGATAGTTATGTGATCCAATTATGTTATTATTGTTGAGAGAACTTGCAGTAGTGAAAGTATGAACCCTAGGCCTTGTTTCCTAGCATTGCAATACCGTTTGTGCTCACTTTTATCATTAGTTACCTTGCTGTTTTTATATTTTCAGATTACAAAAACATATATCTACCATCCATATTGCACTTGTATCACCATCTCTTTGCCGAACTAGTGCACCTATACAATTTACCATTGTATTGGGTGTGTTGGGGACACAAGAGACTCTCTGTTATTTGGTTGCAGGGTTGTTTGAGAGAGACCATCTTCATCCTACGCCTCCCACGGATTGATAAACCTTAGGTCATCCACTTGAGGGAAATTTGCTACTGTCCTACAAACTTATTCACTTGGAGGCCCAACAACGTCTACAATAAGAAGGTTGTGTAGTAGACATCAAGCTCTTTTCTGGCGCCGTTGCCAGGGAGGTTAGCGCTTGAAGGTATATCTTTATATCTTGCAATCGAATCTTTTTGTTTCTTGTTTTAGCACTAGTTTAGTTTATAAAAGCAAACTACAAAAAAATGTAATTGAGTTTGCCTCATACACTTCATCTTTTTAATATATTTCGTGAGTATGATGGAAAGGAAAATTGTGCCAGAGTGTTAGAAGAAGAATGCATTAGAATGTTTGGCACTAAATATTTGAATGATGAGCATGCTTGCAATGTTGTTAGTATGAATTCCTTGAATATCCATGATGCTAATGATATGCAAAGCCACAAGCTTGGGGAAGCTATGTTTGATGAAGATGATATTTTTTGTCCCCCAAGTTTTAATGAGCAAATTTATTATGATGAAATCATGCCTCCTATTTATGATGATTATATTGATGAAAGTGGATTTGGAGAGGTCATGACTTTATTTTGTGATGAATCCACTATTTCGGAAGAGGTTCCAATTGATTATGAGAACAAAGTTCCTACTTATGATGATTATTGTGATGACTTGTATGCTATAAAGAATAATGATATCCATGAAACTTGTCATCATGATTTTAGTTTTCAATTGGATTATGCCTCACATGATAATTATTTTGTTGAGTTTGCTCCCACTATTATTCATGAGAAGAATTTTGCTTATGTGGAGAGTAGTAAATTTTCTATGCTTTTAGATCATGATAAGAATGCTCTAGGTGCTGGTTATATTCTTGAATTAATTCATGATGCTACTGAAAATTATTATGAGGGAGGAACATATTCTTGTAGGAATTGCAATAATATCAAGTTTCCTCTCTATGTGCTTAAAATTTTGAAGTTTTGCTTGCTTTACCTTCCTATGCAAGTTGATTCTTGTTCCCATAAGTTGTTTGCTCACAAAATCACTATGCATAGGAATTGGGCTAGACTTAAATGTGTTAGTCATATTCTTCATGATGCTCTCTTCATGTTTCAATTCTTATCCTTTATGTGAGCATCGTTGAAATCATCATGCCTAGCTAGGGGCGTTAAACGATAGCGCTTGTTGGGAGGCAACCCAATTTTATTTTTGTTCCTTGATTTTTTTCTCCTGTTTAGTAATAAATAATTCATCTAGAATCTGTTTAGATGTGGTTTTATGTTTTAATTAGTGTTTGTGCCAGGTAGAACCGTTGGGAAGACTTGGGGAAAGTCTTGTTGATCTTGCTGTAAAAAACAGAAACTTTAGCGCTCACGAGAATTGCTGCCATTTTTTATTGGAGAGTTCTATTTAGTTAATTATTTTTGCCGATGATTAATAGATAAATTCCTCACGTCCAGAAATTTATTTTAGAATTTTTGGGGTTCCAGAAGTTTGCTTTAGTTACAGATTACTACAGACTGTTCTGTTTTTGACAGATTCTGTTTTTCGTGTGTTGTTTACTTATTTTGATGAATCTATGGCTAGTAAAAGAGTTTATAAACCATAGATAAGTTGGAGCACAGTAGGTTCAACACCAATATAAGCAAAGAATGAGTTCATTACAGTACCTTGAAGTGGTGTTTTGTTTTCTTTCTCTAATGGAGCTTACGAGTTTTCTGTTAAGTTTTGTGTTGTGAAGTTTTCAAGTTTTGGTTAAAGATTCGATGGATTATGGAACAAGGAGTGGAAAGAGCCTAAGCTTGGGTATTCCCATGGCACCCCAAGGTAATATTCAAGGACAACCAAAAGCCTAAGCTTGGGGATGCCCCGGAAGGCATCCCCTCTTTTGTCTTCGTTCATTGGTAACTTTACTTGGAGCTATATTTTTATTCACCACATGATATGTGTTTTGCTTGGAGCGTCATTTTATTTTATTTAGTTTTGCTTGCTGTTTGAATAAAATACCAAGATCTGAAATTCTTAAATGTTAGAGAGTCTTCACATAGTTGCATAATTATTCGACTACTCATTGATCTTCACTTATATCTTTAGGAGTAGTTTGTCGTTGCTCTAGTGCTTCACTTATATCCTTCTAGAGCACGGCGGTGGTTTTATTTTATAGAAATAATTGATCTCTCATGCTTCACTTATATCATTTTGAGAGTCTTTAGAAAAGCATGGTAATTTGCTTTGGTTATGAATTTAGTCCTAATATGATGGGCATCCAAGAGGGATATAATAAAAACTTTCATATGAAGTGCATTGAATACTAGGAGAAGTTTGATACTTGATAATTGTTTGGAGATATGGAGATGGTGATATTAGAGTCATGCTAGTTGAGTAGTTGTGAACTTGAGAAATACTTGTGTTGAAGTTTGTGATTCCCGTAGCATGCACGTATGGTGAACCGTTATGTGACAAAGTCAGAGCATGATTTGTTTATCGATTGCCCTCCTTATGAGTGGCGGTCGAGGACGAGTGATGGTCTTTTACTACCAATCTATCCCCCTAGGAGCATGCGCGTAGTACTTTGTTTCAATAACTAATAGATTTTTGCAATAAGTATGTGAGTTCTTTATGACTAATGTTGACTCCATGGATTATACGCACTCTCACCCTTCCACCATTGTTAGCCTCTCTAGTACCGGGCAACTTTCTCCGGTACCTTAAACCCACCATATACCTTCCTCAAAACAGCCACCATACCTACCTATCATGGCATTTCCATAGCCATTCCGAGATATATTGCCATGAAACTTTCCACCATTCCATTATTATGACATGCTTCATCATTGTCATATTGCTTTGCATGATCATGTAGTTGACATTGTATTTGTGGCAAAGCCACCATTCATAATTCTTTCATACATGTCACTCACGAGTCATTGCACATCCCAGTACACCGCCGGAGGCATTCATATAGAGTCATATCTTGTTCTAAGAATCGAGTTGTAATTCTTGAGTTGTAAGTAAATAAAAGTGTGATGATCATCATTATTAGAGCATTGTCCCAGTGAGGAAAGGATGATGGAGACTATGATTCCCCCACAAGTCGGGATGAGGCTCCGGACAAAAATAAATAAATAAAAGAAGCCAAAGAAGCCCAAATAAAAAAAAGAAGAGAAAAGAGGCCATAAAAAAGGAAGGAGAAGGCCCAAATAAAAAATAAAATAAATGAGAGAAAAAGAGAGAAGGGGCAATGCGACTATCCTTTTACCATACTTATGCTTCAAAGTAGCACCATGATCTTCATGATAGAGAGTCTTTTATGTTGTCACTTTCATATACTAGTGGGAATTTTTCATTATAGAACTTGGCTTGTATATTCCAACAATGGGCTTCCTCAAATGCCCTAGGTCTTTGTGAGCAAGCAAGTTGGATGCACACCCACTTAGTTTCTTTTGTTGATCTTTCATGCATTTATAGCTCTAGTGCATCCGTTGCATGGCAATCCCTACTCACTCACATTGATATCTATTAATGGGCATCTCCATAGCCTGTTGATATGCCTAGTTGATTTGAGACTATCTTCTCCCTTTTTGTCTTCTCCACAACCACCCTTCTATTCCACCTATAGTGCTATATCCATGGCTCACGCTCATATATTGCGTGAAGATTGAAAAAGTTTGAGAACATCAAAAGTATGAAACAATTGCTTGGCTTGTCATCGGGGTTGTGCACGATTTAAATATTTTATGTGGTGAAGATGGAGCATAGCCAGACTATATGATTTTGTAGGGATAGCTTTCTTTGGCCATGTTATTTTGAGAAGACATGATTACTTTGTTAGTATGCTTGAAGTATTATTATTTTTATGTCAATATTAAACTTTTGTCTTGAATCTTATGGATCTGAATATTCTTACCACAATAAATAGAACTACATGGATAAATATGTTAGGTAGCATTCCACATCAAAAATTCTGTTTTCATCATTTACCTACTCGAGGACGAGAAGGAATTAAGCTTGGGGATGCTGATACGTCTCCAACGTATCTATAATTTTTTATTGTTCCATGCTATTATATTATCAACCTTGGACGTTTTATATGCATTTATATGCTATTTTATATGATTTTGGGACTAACCTATTAACCCAGAGCCCAGTGCCAGTTTCTGTTTTTCCCTTGTTTCAGTGCTTCACAGAAAAGGAATATCAAACGGAGTCCAAACGGAATGAAACCTTCGGAAAAGATATTTTTGGAAAGAAAGCAATACAGAAGACTTGGAGTGCACGTCAGGGGATCAACGAGGAGAGCATGAGGGAGGGGGCGCGCCCACCCCCTGGGCGCGCTGTCACAGCCCTAGAATTTGTTTGTCATTAGTTGCATTAAGGCATTCATGCATCATGTTTAAAGTTCATGAAACTTGAACTGGGGATGACAAACCCTAGCACTAAATAAAATGCAATTAGGATCAAAATAAAAATATTTTCAATAAACCCAGAATGCCCTTTAGGAAAGTTCATTATTTTTGTTAAAGGTGAAAACCCCTGCCAACAATGATGCACATATTTCTAGGCCATTCTGGATTTTTGAATTAAATCCTATTGTATTTGACCTTGGGCATTTAAATACTATAAATAATTTAAATGTTCAAATAAATGTTGGAAATTGTTAAGGGTCACTGAAATAATTCAGAAAGCACCCATAATTGTTTCCAGGATTTTATAAAATGATTTGATATTTTTAAATCAAATCAAAACAAACTACAGAAAATAGAAAAACAGAATTAAATAGAAATAAGAGAGAGAGAGAGCAGAAGATCTACCTGGCGCCTACCTGTGCGGCCTGCTGCAGAAGCCGGCCCAGCCCACCAGGGGCTCCCCTCCTGTCATCTTCCCCGCGCCAGTAGGCAGCGCGCGTGGCCGACGGGCGCCGACGCTGCCTCGGCCACCTCCTGCTTGCCGCTCTCCTTCCTCGACGCTCTGGACGCCTTCCCCGAGCGCCACGCACCTCCCTGCCTCTCTCCCTCACTCTCCCGCGCTCTCACCCCCTTCCCTGGATCTCTCCCTCTCTCACCCGAGAGTCGCCGCCGACGTCGCTCGCAACCACCGCAGCCACAGCCACTTCCTCGCTCCCTCTCTGCGTACCCGAGCTCAGCCCGGACCCCAAGCCCCTCTACGTCGACCCACCGAAGCCCGGATGCCCCAAGACGATGCCGCGGCGTTTCTTCCCGACCACGGCGGCCGGATGCCGCCGTCCGATTCATCCTCTCCGCCATCCCCCCGAGCACGCCGACCTGCTCTTCGAACTCACTGTGAGCTCCTACGCCTCCCCTCTCTCTTCCCCGCCTCGATTGCGCCCTGTAGCCTCGATCCCACCGGAGCCGGAGCTTGCTTGCCGCCGGCCATGTCGCCGCCGTAGCCACCGTTAGCTAGAGCTGCAACCGAGCACGCGGTCGTGCTCAGTGCAACCCCAGGAGGTCGTAACACCCCTCTTTGCCTCCTGTCGTGCTCCCTAACCCCGAAACCCAGTTCACCCGAACGCCGGCGCCGCCGCGAGCTCCATTCCGGCGAACCCCGACCACCCCCGCACCTCCCGTTGGTCCCCCTAGATGCGCACGGGCACGGGCTACCTCCTGGTGCCCTTGGCGCGTCGATCCGTCGCCTCTGGCGTAACTCCGGCGAGCCACCGCCGCTCTGGGTCGTCGCCGTCGTCCAACCGCCGGCGAATCCGACGTGGCCGGTCATTAGGGCGTAACCACCCCGCTAACCCAGGCCTAGGGCCACTGACAGGTGGGCCCTACCGTTTAATTAACCCGGCTAACAATTTAGTTAAGTTAATTAAACTCTATTAAATCACTGTGCAGCTGACATGTGGGTCCCACAGGTCAGATTTGACCTGGACAACGCCGTTGACTTGCTGACGTCACTGTGAAGTCATGCTGACGCAGTAATAGGTTTTCTGGATTTATTTTTTATTCAGGAATTTCAGAAAATGCCCTAAACTTCAATAAATCATAGAAATTCAACCGTAACTCCAAATTAAATAATTTATATATGAAAAATTATCAGAAAAATTCAAGGAATCCATCTGTACTGTTTTCATGCATGTTAGAACAACTTATAGCTGCTGTTTAGCACAAATCAATTAAATGGCATTTGAATAATCACATATGGAGTTTGAATTTGAATCTTGTATTCAAACCAACTTCATTTAATCTGTTGCTAGTTGCATTAGCTCAAAACACATTCATATTGCCATGTCATGAGCATGCATCATATTGTGCATTGCATTGATTGTATTTCTTCTTTGTTGCCGATATCTGTTCCCTCCCGGTAGACGATGTTCCGACGTTGTGATCGTTGACACTGATGAAGACTCAATGTTATCTTCAGAAGTGCCAGGCAAGCAAAACCCCCTTGTTCATTCCGATACAATCCTACTCTCTCGCCCTGCTCTCTTTTACTGCATTAAGACAACAACGATTCAACTGTTACTTGCTGCGGTAGCTGAACCCCTTTATCGTTTGCATGACCTGTCATTCCACAGTAAATAGATGAAACCCACTAGCATGAGTAGGAGTTGTTTGAGCCCTGTTGTGCCTACTCATTCTTGCTTGTTTGTCATCCCTGCTACTGCTTAGAGTTGAGTCAGGTCTGATTCATCGGGGATGAATCAGAGGTGTGTGAACATGTCCTACTGTGTGTGAGCTAAGTGTGTGAATACGATTTGGTAAAGGTAGCGGTGAGAGGCCATGTAGGAGTACATGGTGGGTTGTCTCATTGCAGCCGTCCTCAGGAACTGAGTTCTGTGTTTGTGATCCATGATTCAGCTACTACCATGCATTGGGCCCGAAACCAATGGACCCTCTCGGCTTCTTGATCACCCTTGTCCTCTGTCCAGGAGTTGCAAGTAGTTTCTGGTGTTTGTAGTATGCTGGAGGCCGTGCGCAGCGCTGACCGTAGGGGTGGGCTGTGATGCGGTAGGCACGTGGCACGGTGTACCGGGCGCCCGTTTGGTGTCTCGGGAACCCTGTTCACATTGTTTGGGGCTGTGAGCGAAACTCCGGCCGGATCTCCTCATGGATGGAACCCGAATAGGCGATAAACCTGGACTAGAGACTTGAGTGTTTAGGCAGGCCGTGGCCGACACCCACGTTGGGCTTCCGCTTGAAGGTTGCCGAGTACATGTCGTGTAAACGGCGGTAAGTGGTGAGAGCGTGTGTGAAGAAGTACACCCCTGCAGGGTTAACATCATCTATTCGAATAGCCGTGTCCGCGGAAAAGGACTTCTGGGTTGTTTATATCAGTTCATAGACAAGTGAAAGTGGATACTCTAAAATACGCAAGATAAGCGTGAGTGCTATGGATGGCGTTCTCGTAGGGAGACGGGAGCGGATCCATAGTGGTGTATTGATATGGTGAATATGTGGACTCGTGTGCGCCACCTCAAAAGAGTTACTTGCAGTCGTAGTTCAGGATAGCCACCGAGTCAAAGCTGGCTTGCTGCAGTTAAACCCCACCATCCCCTTGTTGAAAATGATGCATATGTAGTTAGTTCTGATGTAAGTCTTGCTGGGTACATTTGTACTCACGTTTGCCTATTTTATGTTTTTGCAGAGAGACCTCAGTCTCGCTAGTAGTTCCGTATGGTCTTCGATGTTTAGCTTGTTACCTCAGCTACGATCTTGTGCCCCCGGCAGGATCTGGTAGATAGTCAGGCTTCTCAGCCCTTTTCATTTATAGATGTCTGTACTCAGACATGATAGCTTCCGCTTGTGCTTTGATTTGTATGCTCTGAATGTTGGGTCATGAGACTCATGTTTGTAATATCTCGCTCCTCAGAGCCTATTGAATAAATACTTGAGTCATAGAGTCATGTTGTGATGCCATGTTGTATTTGCACATATCGAGCATATTGTGTGTATGTTATTGAAATGCTTGGTATGTGTGGGATCTGGCTATCTAGTTGTTTATCTTTAGTAGCCTCTCTTACCGGGAAATGTCTCCTAGTGTTTCCACCGAGCCATGGTAGCTTGCTACTGCTCCGGAACACTTAGGCTGGCCGGCATGTGTCCTTCTTCGCTCCTGTGTCTGTCCCTTCGGGGAAATGTCACGCGATGAATACCGGAGTCCTGTTAGCCCGCTACAGCCCGGTTCACCGGAGTCCTGTTAGCCCAGTGCTACAGCCTGGATTCACTCGCTGATGACCGACATGTTCGATGCTGGGTCATGGATGCCTGTCCCTGTAAGTTAGTGCCACTTTGGGTTTACGACTAGCCATGTCAGCCCGGGCTCCTTATCATATGGATGCTAGCGACACTATCATATACGTGTGCCAAAAGGCGCAAACGGTCCCGGGCAAAGGTAAGGCGACACCCGTGGGAATACCGTGCATGAGGCCGCAAAGTGATATGAGGTGTTACATGCTAGATCGATGTGGCATTGAGTCGGGGTCCTGACAGCGTTGGTATCAGAGCTTGACTGCCTGTAGGATTACCAAGCCAAACTGGTCGAAGTTGAGTCTAGAAATTCTTAGTTATATAAGGGAATTGATTGTGGGATGGAACGTAAGGCTCTTTTTACTCCTTATACCTTATGCCCTTCTGATCTGAGTCATCTTATCTTTTCTACGGGGTTAAGGAACTAGGCTATCTCTTCTTTCTATCAGGATCACGTGTTACTAATCCGTAGACTTATAAGATTGTTGGATTTAAGCCTCAGTTCAGTTTATACTACCTTTGTATGTTAACTGTTGATCTCGAAACCTTGATATTGTGCTTCTGAGTGGTTATGCCACCATTTTTGTGAATGTCTCAAATCTTTTTGAGCATTTATAGCCGTTATGTTGTCCGAGTCATCCCAGGTTTCTAAATAGTCTGATGCATTTGCAAAATCCTTTCCCTCTGGTTTCGATGTTCCTTTATGCCAGCTCAATCACACTAATTGTTGAGTTGAGGTATTCTATTGCCTTGACATTTATGTTGGAGTTACTATTATGACCCTAGGTGTCTCAGGGGATCATCTAGTAGTCTAGCCATGTTTTGTGTCCTAGTGTGATGATTCTGGCCTTTATTCTCGAAAGCATTCCGTGATGCTACTTAGTAGTAGGTATTCTACTCCTGGGTTTTGAACCCGAGATTCACTCCACTTACTTCATGTTGATAGTGTTTGCTAGTTCCTTTAGGATATTAGTAACCTTTGCAATAATCCTCGAGGTTCATGATACATCCTTTTTCCAATTACCATGAACCATTCTTGGCAGGAGTTCTTCTGAACCAAAAGATGACAACAAGAGTGCTCTCGATGAGTTCTCCATGCTATGTTGTGACTCTGCCAGCTCAACCTTTCTGCATGGGTTATCCGGAAGAATTATGTTGAACTTGGTTCGACATACTAATCTATGCATCCACAACTCAAAAAGTTATATGTTCCTTTGAGTTGTCCCTCTTTAGTTGTCTACTGACCTTCGTCTATCAATTGATAGTCAAGAGTATGCGTGCGTTCGTTTATCGATGCCTACTACTCTTGTGGTCCGTCAAGCCATTCTATCGCGGAATGACTAGGAGAAACAAACTCCAGTACCTCTTCCATATCTAGGATTGGGTCGAAACAATTGTACTCCGCAGATCAAAATGCCAATCCAGCTTTTGCTCTGTTCTACCTTGGAGTATTACCATCTTTTATATCGGGATTGTTATAAGAATTGCACACCATCCTATGAACTCTTGGTACAGTGATACTTCTTGCCATCATTGTTCATTCCTCGGTTCCTGTGTTATTGTAACCAGAATGCCGACAAGTGAATCGTGGCGTGTGAAATTAATACTGCTAGCAACTCTGTTGCTTGGTAGTTAAATGGACGATAACCTCATTCTTAGCGTGTTGATTATTGAATCGTCACCCTAAGACTGATTGTGCTACCTAGTCCTTGTTCTCGGTGCACTCCTCGATCGATGAGTTAGGATTATTTCAAATCTTCGCTCTATTGATCATATCGTCTTGCCTCAAAAAGCAAGATTGTTCTCGAGCTTAGTAACATACCGGTGGTTCGTGATTTTCCGAATATTTTCTCGGAAGTATTACCAGGTTGTCCCCTGACTGCTATGTTGAGCTCGTGATCAAGTCGGTTTCTTGTGAACCACCCTTTCTCCAAGAATCTGTGTTGGATATCCCGGAGCTAGTTGGTTAAGCTAGACAACAACTTGGAGAATTGGAAGGTAAAAGCTTGCCTAACTTAGTTCGTTCCAAAGGGATATTCTTGTGTAGTGTGTGTTGAAGAAAGATGATATCTTCATCGATTGGTCCCTGTGATCAGTTGCTGGACCTATTGTCTTATCAATCCTTTGATTTGAGTGTGGGCTATCGTCAAATCAAACCAGAACCAATGATGCTCGTAATGTTGTCTTATTCGTGGTTGATCCCTCGAGCATACACCATTACATCTTTGGTCTGACCAATGTTATCACCGTGTTCACTTAACTATGGAATTCCTTTTAAAAGGAAACCTAGATGAATTGTTGTTGAGCCCATTGACAACATCCTTATCTCCTCCATGATTTTGTTGAACATTAAGCTAGTGTTGGAAACTTTTGAAAGCATTTGTTCATGCTAGCTCATGAAGCATATGTTTGGATGAAGGTAGTGACTTCCTTTAATTCATGTGCATCTGATGCAAGTTGCTGCCGTGGATTCGAGAAAGTCAATGTTGCTTTCTTTGGAATCATTCCAAATCAGTCATGCACACGTGCGAAGAATTCTGTAGTTTGAAGACTTGCAACCTTCAATCTATATGTATCCCTAGCACACCAAGCCACTGATTGATTTGTTCAAGGAGAAGGAGTTCCTTCATAAGAGCTAATCCAGACTTATGTAAGGACTTCGATACCCTCGTTGATGGTTCCCCCTCCTGAACTCGGTAGTGTTTTATTATAAGACTACTTTGTGGTCATGCTTGTCTTGGACAACGTGTTCACATGTTTGTAGCAGAACCAGCTCATGTTTTGGAGCTTACTATCGTAGTTCATTTCCCGAGAATCTCGCAACGTTATCTCGTCGAATTGTGTTGCAAACTTCCATTTATCTTTCTAGACTTGATGAGTCTGGAATATTCTGACACCAACCAGATCTGAATCTCAGGCAGATGTGATGGTTGGAACATTTTCCAAGAACTATAATATTGGTCTCGCGATAACCGGTAAAGTGGATGTCGTGGCCAACACACCCCGCCGGAAGACCTGTTATTATAATATCTTGATTGAGGAAGTTGGCCACCTCCCCATAAGGATTTCATAGGGTTTTACTCCAATAAGCTACTCCTTATGGATTTTTGTGTTCCCGAAGTCCGACCTTTTTACTTGATGTTTTAGATATCAAACCATATCTATGAATGGGTTACACTAGCACGTCAAGGAGAACATTAGAAGCCGAGTGCTAAATGTCTCTCGGTCGATCATGCAGATTTTGGTTCCTTGGCCTCGCTAAGGTGAAATCTGAGAAAGTGTTATCCTCCTTTGCATCTGCATCGTCCATCGCTATTCATCATGGTAGTATGTTGTGTTGTCAGCACCCTTGACACGGATGTTGGTAAAATCTTGATGATTATGGAAATGCTCAAGTTCTTGAGAGCACGCACAAGCGCTAGGTGTTATCATCGACACTAACTGGAGTGCTCTCAGTTTCCTCGGCAATGCTATAACCATTCCAATAGTGGAATAACTCTCTATTGTTGAGCCTCTCCCCAGTTACCAGAATCATTCCCAGCATTTGCATTTTGTTCCCAGCTTGCACCGCCAATGTGCCATTCTACCATGGGTCTCATCCATTTCCGACGATAAACAAAATCATCTATGACGTTGTCTTCAACAAGGTAATCCACATCATCCAAGTCCGAGTATGCCATTCTACCGACCCCCTCCAAACGATCGCTCGAGAATTGCCTTAGGCTGGTATAAAGAGTTTCAATGATCTCTGAATCAAAGGTAATTCTTTTTGCCATTTAAGGGGATGATTCTACGAGTCACCTTCCCTAAGGTGCATCATTATGGTATCATGGCAACTCAACTCCTCGCAACGTTGGCAATCGTTTACCACCGTCTTAGGTGTGGAATTGTTGTCTACCTAGTGAACCTTTGTCATCTGCTTCACTCCATTCCTCTAGATGTGTGCTTCGTCTCTCAGCTCGAGAGATGTTGCTATGTCTCATTCCGTGGATTAATTCCGAGTTGTTCGACCTTCGGGAAGAACAATTCTTTTAGGGTCTTTCCTTTCCTCTCGTTGTCATGTTAGTTGGAGTTCTTGGAGCAAGACATCAAGATAATGATGGTGATCGAATCAACGCTTTGATAAAGTGCACCCTGGATCGTGAAGATTGTGCTAGTTTGCGTTCCCCCTTCACCTTACCCTACGCTTGAATCTCGGGACGAGATTTTTTGTTTAGTGGGGGTGAGTTGTCAGAGCCCTAGAATTTGTTTGTCATTAGTTGCATTAAGGCATTCATGCATCATGTTTAAAGTTCATGAAACTTGAACTGGGGATGACAAACCCTAGCACTAAATAACATGCAATTAGGATCAAAATAAAAATATTTTCAATAAACCCAGAATGCCCTTTAGGAAAGTTCATTATTTTTGTTAAAGGTGAAAACCCCTGCCAACAATGATGCACATATTTCTAGGCCATTCTGGATTTTTGAATTAAATCCTATTGTATTTGACCTTGGGCATTTAAATACTATAAATAATTTAAATGTTCAAATAAATGTTGGAAATTGTTAAGGGTCACTGAAATAATTCAGAAAGCACCCATAATTGTTTCCAGGATTTTATAAAATGATTTGATATTTTTAAATCAAATCAAAACAAACTACAGAAAATAGAAAAACAGAATTAAATAGAAATAAGAGAGAGAGAGAGCAGAAGATCTACCTGGCGCCTACCTGTGCGGCCTGCTGCAGAAGCCGGCCCAGCCCACCAGGGGCTCCCCTCCTGTCGTCTTCCCCGCGCCAGTAGGCAGCGCGCGTGGCCGACGGGCGCCGACGCTGCCTCGGCCACCTCCTGCTTGCCGCTCTCCTTCCTCGACGCTCTGGACGCCTTCCCCGAGCGCCACGCACCTCCCTGCCTCTCTCCCTCACTCTCCCGCGCTCTCACCCCCTTCCCTGGATCTCTCCCTCTCTCACCCGAGAGTCGCCGCCGACGTCGCTCGCAACCACCGCGGCCACAGCCACTTCCTCGCTCCCTCTCTGCGTACCCGAGCTCAGCCCGGACCCCAAGCCCCTCTACGTCGACCCACCGAAGCCCGGATGCCCCAAGACGATGCCGCGGTGTTTCTTCCCGACCACGGCGGCCGGATGCCGCCGTCCGATTCATCCTCTCCGCCATCCCCCCGAGCACGCCGACCTGCTCTTCGAACTCACTGTGAGCTCCTACGCCTCCCCTCTCTCTTCCCCGCCTCGATTGCACCCTGTAGCCTCGATCCCACCGGAGCCGGAGCTTGCTTGCCGCCGGCCATGTCGCCGCCGTAGCCACCGTTAGCTAGAGCTGCAACCGAGCACGCGATCATGCTCAGTGCGACCCCAGGAGGTCGTAACACCCCTCTTTGCCTCCTGTTGTGCTCCTTAACCCCGAAACCCAGTTCACCCGAACGCCGGCGCTGCCGCGAGCTCCATTCCGGCGAACCCCGGCCACCCCCGCACCTCCCGTTGGTCCCCCTAGATGCGCACGGGCACGGGCTACCTCCTGGTGCCCTTGGCGCGTCGATCCGTCGCCTCTGGCGTAACTCCGGCGAGCCACCACCGCTCTGGGTCGTCGCTGTCGTCCAACCGCCGGCGAATCCAACGTGGCCGGTCATTAGGGCCTAACCACCCCGCTAACCCAGGCCTAGGGCCACTGACAGGTGGGCCCTACCGTTTAATTAACCCGGCTAACAATTTAGTTAAGTTAATTAAACTCTATTAAATCACTGTGCAGCTGACATGTGGGTCCCACAGGTCAGATTTGACCTGGACAACGCCGTTGACTTGCTGACGTCACTGTGAAGTCATGCTGACGCAGTAATAGGTTTTCTGGATTTATTTTTTATTCAGGAATTTCAGAAAATGCCCTAAACTTCAATAAATCATAGAAATTCAACCGTAACTCCAAATTAAATAATTTATATATGAAAAATTATCAGAAAAATTCAAGGAATCCATCTGTACCATTTTCATGCATGTTAGAACAACTTATAGCTGCTGTTTAGCACAAATCAATTAAATGGCATTTGAATAATCACATATGGAGTTTGAATTTGAATCTTGTATTCAAACCAACTTCATTTAATCTGTTGCTAGTTGCATTAGCTCAAAACACATTCATATTGCCATGTCATGAGCATGCATCATATTGTGCATTGCATTGATTGTATTTCTTCTTTGTTGCCGATATCTGTTCCCTCCCGGTAGACGATGTTCCGACGTTGTGATCGTTGACACTGATGAGGACTCAATGTTATCTTCAGAAGTGCCAGGCAAGCAAAACCCCCTTGTTCATTCCGATACAATCCTACTCTCTCGCCCTGCTCTCTTTTACTGCATTAAGACAACAACGATTCAACTGTTACTTGCTGCGGTAGCTGAACCCCTTTATCCTTTGCATGACCTGTCATTCCACAGTAAATAGATGAAACCCACTAGCATGAGTAGGAGTTGTTTGAGCCCTGTTGTGCCTACTCATTCTTGCTTTTTTGTCATGCCTGCTACTGCTTAGAGTTGAGTCGGGTCTGATTCATCGGGGATGAATCAGAGGTGTGTGAACATGTCCTACTGTGTGTGAATACGATTTGGTAAAGGTAGCGGTGAGAGGCCATGTAGGAGTACATGGTGGGTTGTCTCATTGCAGCCGTCCTCAGGAACTGAGTTCTGTGTTTGTGATCCATGATTCAGCTACTACCATGCATTGGGCCCGAAACCAATGGACCCTCTCGGCTTCTTGATCACCCTTGTCCTCTGTCCAGCAGTTGCAAGTAGTTTCTGGTGTTTGTAGTATGCTGGAGGCCGTGCGCAGCGCTGACCGTAGGGGTGGGCTGTGATGCGGTAGGCACGTGGCACGGTGTACCGGGCGCCCGTTTGGTGTCTCGGGAACCCTGTTCACATCGTTTGGGGATGTGAGCGAAACTCCGGCCGGATCTCCTCATGGATGGAACCCGAATAGGCGATAAACCTGGACTAGAGACTTGAGTGTTTAGGCAGGCCGTGGCCGACACCCACGTTGGGCTTCCGCTTGAAGGTTGCCGAGTACATGTCGTGTAAACGGCGGTAAGTGGTGAGAGCGTGTGTGAAGAAGTACACCCCTGCAGGGTTAACATCATCTATTTGAATAGCCGTGTCCGCGGAAAAGGACTTCTGGGTTGCTTATATCAGTCCATAGACAAGTGAAAGTGGATACTCTAAAATACGCAAGATAAGCGTGAGTGCTATGGATGGCGTTCTCGTAGGGAGACGGGAGCGGATCCATAGTGGTGTATTGATATGGTGAATATGTGGACTCGTGTGCGCCACCTCAAAAGAGTTACTTGCAGTCGTAGTTCAGGATAGCCACCGAGTCAAAGCTGGCTTGCTGCAGTTAAACCCCACCATCCCCTTGTTGAAAATGATGCATATGTAGTTAGTTCTGATGTAAGTCTTGCTGGGTACATTTGTACTCACGTTTGCCTATTTTATGTTTTTGCAGAGAGACCTCAGTCTCGCTAGTAGTTCCGTATGGTCTTCGACGTTTAGCTTGTTACCTCAGCTACGATCTTGTGCCCCCAGCAGGATCTGGTAGATAGTCAGGCTTCTCAGCCCTTTTCATTTATAGATGTCTGTACTTAGACATGATAGCTTCCGCTTGTGCTTTGATTTGTATGCTCTGAATGTTGGGTCATGAGACTCATGTTTGTAATATCTCGCTCCTCAGAGCCTATTGAATAAATACTTGAGTCATAGAGTCATGTTGTGATGCCATGTTGTATTTGCACATATCGAGCATATTGTGTGTATGTTATTGAAATGCTTGGTATGTGTGGGATCTGGCTATCTAGTTGTTTATCTTTAGTAGCCTCTCTTACCGGGAAATGTCTCCTAGTGTTTCCACCGAGCCATGGTAGCTTGCTACTGCTCCGGAACACTTAGGCTGGACGGCATGTGTCCTTCTTCGTTCCTGTGTCTGTCCCTTCGGGGAAATGTCACGCGATGAATACCGGAGTCCTGTTAGCCCGCTACAGCCCGGTTCACCGAAGTCCTGTTAGCCCAGTGCTACAGCCTGGATTCACTTGCTGATGACCGACACGTTCGATGCTGGGTCATGGATGCCTGTCCCTGTAAGTTAGTGCCACTTTGGGTTTATGACTAGCCATGTCAGCCCGGGCTCCTTATCATATGGATGCTAGCGACACTATCATATACGTGTGCCAAAAGGCGCAAACGGTCCCGGGCAAAGGTAAGGCGACACCCGTGGGAATACCGTGCGTGAGGCCGCAAAGTGATATGAGGTGTTACATGCTAGATTGATGTGGCATTGAGTGGGGGTCCTGACACGCGCCCTCCATCCTTGTGGGCCCCTCGTGGCTCCCCCGATGTATTTCTTCCGCCTATATATATCCATATACCCTAAAACTATCGGGGAGCACAATAGATCAGTAGTTGCGCTGCCAGAAGCCTCCGTAGCCACCAAAAACCAATCTAGACCCGTTCTGGCACCCTGCCGGAGGGGGGAATCCCTCTCCGATGGCCATCTTCATCATATCGGTGCTCTCCATGATGAGGAGGGAGTAGTTCTCCCTCGGGGCTGAGGGTATGTACCAGTAGCCATGTGTTTGATCTCTCTCTCTCTCTCTCTCTCTCTCGTGTTCTTGAGGTGATACGATCTTGATGTATCGCGAGCTTTGCTATTATAGTTGGATCTTATGATGTTTCTCCCCTCTAATCTCTTGTAATGGATTGAGTCTTCCCTTTGAAGTTATCTTATCAGATTGAGTCTTTAAGGATTTGAGAACACTTGATGTATGTCTTGCATGGGATACCCGTGGTGACAATGGGGTATTCTATTGATCCACTTGATGCATGTTCTGGTGATCAACTTGCGGGTTTCGTCCATGAACCTATGCATAGGGGTTGGCACACGTTTTCATCTTGACTCTTCGGTAGAATCTTTGGGGCACTCTTTGAAGTTCTTTGTGTTGGTTGAATAGATGAATTTGAGATTGTGTGATGCATATCGTATAAGCATACCCACGGATACTTGAGGTGATATTAGAGTATCTAGGTGACATTAGGGTTTTGGTTGATTTGTGTCTTAAGGTGTTATTCTAGTACGAACTCTAGGGCTGTTTGTGACACTTATAGGAATAGCCCAACAGATTGATTGGAAAGAATAACTTTGAGGTGGTTTCGTACCCTACCATAATCTCTTCGTTTGTTCTCCGCTATTAGTGACTTTGGAGTGACTCTTTGTTGCATGTTGAGGGATGGTTACGTGATCCAATTATGTTATTATTGTTGAGAGAACTTGCACTAGTGAAAGTATGAACCCTAGGCCTTGTTTCCTAGCATTGCCATACCGTTTGTGATCACTTTTATCATTAGTTACCTTGCTGTTTTTATATTTTCAGATTACAAAGACATATATCTACCATCCATATTGCACTTGTATCACCATCTCTTCACCGAACTAGTGCACCTATACAATTTACCATTGTATTGGGTGTGTTGGGGACACAAGAGACTCTCTGTTATTTGGTTGCATGGTTGTTTGAGAGAGACCATCTTCATCCTACGCCTCCCACGGATTGATAAACCTTAGGCCATCCACTTGAGGGAAATTTGCTACTATCCTACAAACCTCTGCACTTGGAGGCCCAACAACGTCTACAAGATTAAGGTTGTGTAGTAGACATCATGGCTCAAGATAATACCAAATTGTGTGACTTTACTAATACCAACAACAATTATTTTATTAGCACTCTGATTGCTCCTCTTACTGATGCTGAATCTTGTGAAATTAATGCTGCTTTGCTGAATCTTGTCATGAAAGATCCGTTTTCCGGCCTTCCTAGTGAAGATGCCGCTACCCATCTAAACAACTTTGTTGATTTGTGTGATATGCAAAAGAAGAAAGATGTGAACAATAATATTGTTAAATTGAAGCTATTCCCGTTTTCGCTTAGAGATCGTGCTAAAGCTTGGTTTTCGTCTTTGCCTAAAAATAGTATTGATTCATGGAATAAGTGCAAAGATGCTTTTATCTCTAAGTATTTTGCTCACGCTAAGATCATCTCCCTTAGAAATAATATTATGAATTTTAAGCAAGTTGATCATGAACATGTTGCACAAGCTTGGGAGAGGATGAAATTAATGATACGTGATTTCCCTACACATGGTTTGAATTTGTGGATGATTATACAATTTTTTTATGATGGATTGAATTTTGCTTCTAGAAATCTTTTAGATTTAGCCGCGGGAGGCACTTTTATGGAAATCACTTTAGGAGAAGCTACTAAACTCCTAGAGAATATTATGGTTAATTATTCTCAATGGTACACTGAAAGATCTACTAACAAGAAAGTGCATGCGGTAGAAAAAAATAATGTTTTGAGTGGAAATATGGATGAACTTATGAAATTATTTGCTAATAAGAGTGTTCCTTCTGATCCTAATGATATGCCTTTGTCTACTTTAATTGAGAATAATAATGAATCTATGGATGTGAATTTTGTTGGTAGGAATAATTTTGGTAACAACACGTATAGAGGTAATTTTAATCCTAGGCCGTATCCTAGTAATTCCTCTAATAATTATGGTAATTCCTACAACAATTCTTATGGAAATTTTAATAAGATGCCCTCTGAATTTGAGACTAGTATTAAGGAGTTTATGAATTCGCAAAAGAATTTCAATGCTTTGCTTGAAGAAAAATTGCTTAAAGTTGATGAATTGGCTAGGAACATTGATAGAATTTCTCTTGATGTTGATTCTTTGAAACTTATATCTATTCCACCTAAGCATGATATCAATGAGTCTCTCAAAGCCATGAGAATTTCCATTGATGAGTGCAAAGAAAGAACCGCTAGGATGCATGCTAAGAAAGATTGTTTTGTGAAAGCGTGTTCTTCTAGTTTCCATTAAAATAAGATGAATATCTAAAAGTTATTGATAAAGATGGGACTGAATATGATCCACCTTTACCTAGAAGGCGTTCCAAAAATTCAGAGTCTTTAGATCTTGATGCTAAAATTGTTAAAAGTGGGATTAAAGAAGTCAAAACTTTTAATATTAATGAACCCACTATTTTGGATTTCAAGGAATTTAATTATGAAAATTGCTCTTCGATAGATTGTATTTCCTTGTTACAATCCGTGCTAAATTATCCACATGCCTATAGTCAAAATAAAGCTTTTACTAAACATATCGTCGATGCTTTAATGCAATCTTATGAAGAAAAACTTGAGTTGGAAGTTTCTATCCCTAGAAAACTTTATGATGAGTGGGAACCTACTATTAAAATTAAAATTAAAGACCATGAATGCTATGCTTTGTGTGGTTTGGGTGCTAGTGTTTCCACCATTCCAAAGACTTTGTGTGATTTGCTAGGTTTCCGTGATTTTGATGATTGCTCTTTAAACTTGCACCTTGCAGATTCCACTATTAAGAAACCTATGGGAATAATTAATGATGTTCTTATTGTTGCAAATAGGAATTATGTGCCCATAGATTTTATTGTTCTTGACATATATTGCAATCCTTCATGTCCTATTATTCTTGGTAGACCTTTCCTTAGAACGATTGGTGCAATTATTGACATGAAGGAAGGGAATATTAGATTCCAATTTCCGTTAAGGAAAGGTATGGAACAGTTCACTAGAAAGAAAACTAAATTACCATATGAATCTATTATGAGAGCCACTTATGGATTGCCTACCAAAGATGTCAATACCTAGATCTATCTTCGCTTTGATGCCTAGCTAGGGGCGTTAAACGATAGCGCTTGTTGGGAGGCAACCCAATTTTATTTTATTCCTTGCCTTTTGCTCCTGTTTAGTAATAAATAATTTATCTAGCCTCTGTTTTGGTTGTGTTTTTTGTTTTTAATTAGTGTTTGTGCCAAGTAGAACCGTTGGAAAGACTTGGGGAAAGTCTTTTTGATCTTGCTGTAAAAAACAGAAACTTTAGCGCTCACGATAATTGCTGCCATTTTTATCTGGATAGTGATATTTAGTTAATTAGTTTTGCGTATGATTAATAGATAAATTCCTCACGTCCAGCAATTTATTTTATAATTTTTGGGGTTCCAAAACTTGCGTTAGCTACAGATTACTACAGACCGTTCTGTTTTTGACAGGTTCTGTTTTTCGTGTGTTGTTTGCTTATTTTGACGAATCTATGGCTAGTAAAATAGTTTATAAACCATAGAGAAGTTGGAATACATTAGTTTTAACACCAATATAAATAAAGAATGAGTTCATTACAGTACCTTGAAGTGGTGTTTTGTTTTCTTTCGCTAATGGAGCTCACGAGATTTTCTACTTTAAGTTTTATGTTGTGAAGTTTTCAAGTTTTGGGTAAAGATTTGATGGATTATGGAACAAGGAGTGGCAAGAGCCTAAGCTTGGGGATGCCCATGGCACTGCAAGATAATCTAAGGACACCTAAAGCCAAATCTCGGGGATGCCCCGGAAGGCATCCCCTCTTTCGTCTACTTCCATCGGTAACTTTACTTGGAGCTATATTTTTATTCACCACATGATATGTGTTTTGCTTGGAGTGTCTTGTATTATTTGAGTCTTTATTTTTTTATTTTGCCACAATCATCTTTGCTGCACACACCTTTTGAGAGAAACACAGATGATTTGAAAATTATTAGAATACTCTATGTGCTTCACTTATATCTTTTGAGTTATATAGTTTTTGCTCTAGTACTTCACTTATATCTTTTAGAGCACGGTGGTGGATTTGTTTTATTGAAACTATTATTCTCTCATGCTTCACTTATATTATTTTGAGAGTCTTAAACAGCATGGTCATTTACTTAAACTGGGAAATTAATCCTAATATGCTAGGCATTCAAGATTAGTAAAAAGTATTCTTATGAGTGTGCTGAATACTAAGAGAAGTTTAATACTTGATAATTGTTTTGAGATATGGAGATGGTGATATTAGAGTCATGCTAGTTGTGAATTTGAGAAATACTTGTGTTGAAGTTTGTGATTCCCGTAGCATGCACCTATGGTGAACCGTTACGTGAAGAAGGCGGAGCATGATCTATTTATTGATTGTCTTCCTTATGAGTGGCGGTCGGGGACGAGCGATGGTCTTTTCCTACCAATCTATCCCCCTAGGAGCATGCGCGTAGTACTTTGTTTCGATAACTAATAGATTTTTGCAATAAGTATGTGAGTTCTTTATGACTAATATTGAGTCCATGGATTATACGCACTCTCACCCTTCCACCATTGCTAGCCTCTCTAATACCGCGCACCTTTCGCCGGTATCATACACCCACCATATACCTTCCACAAAACAGCCACCATAACTACCTATAATGGCATTTCCATAGCCATTCCCAGATATATTGCCGTGCAACTTTCCACCGTCCCGTTTACTATGACACGCTCCATCATTGTCATATTGCTTTGCATGATCATGTAGTTGATATTGCATTTGTGGAAAAGCCACCGTTCATAATTCTTTCATACATATCGCTCATGCATCATTGCTATCCCGGTATACCGCCGGAGGCATTCATATAGAGTCATACTTTGTTCTAGTTTCGAGTTATAATCATTGAGTTGTAAATAAATAGAAGTGTGACGATCATCATTCATAGAGTATTGTCCCAAAAAATGGCCAAATAAAAAAAGGAAGTCCCAAAAAAATTTAAAAAGGGACAATACTACTATCCTTTTTCCACACTTGTGCTTCAAAGTAGCACCATGATCTTCATGATACAGAGTCTCCTATGATATCACTTTCATATACTAGTGGGAATTTTTCATTATAGAACTTGGCTTGTATATTCCAATGATGGGCTTCCTGAAAATGCCTTAGGTCTTCGTGAGCAAGCGAGTTGGATGTACACCCACTTAGTTCCTTTTGTTGAGCTTTCATATACTTATAGCTCTAGTGCATCCGTTGCATGGCAATCCCTACTCACTCACATTGATATCTATTAATGGGCATCTCCATAGCCCATTGATACGCCTAGTTGATGTGAGACTATCTTCTCCCTTTTTGTCTTCTCCACAACCACCATTCTATTCCACATATTGTGCTATGTCCATGGCTCACACTCATGTATTGCGTGAAGATTGAAAAAGTTTGAGAACACCAAAAGTATGAAACAATTGCTTGGCTTGTCATCGGGGTTGTGCATGATTTAAATACTTTGTGTGGTGAAGATGGAGCATAGCCAGACTATATGATTTTGTAGTGATAACTTTCTTTGGCCATGTTATTTTGAGAAGACATAATTGCTTAGTTAGTATGCTTGAAGTATTATTATTTCTATGTCAATATTGAACTTTTGTCTTGAATCTTTCGAATCTGAATATTCGTACCACAATTAAGAGAATTACATTGAAATTATGCCAAGTAGCATTCCACATCAAAAATTCTGTTTTTATCATTTACCTACTCGAGGACGAGCAGGAATTAAGCTTGGGGATGCTTGATGCGTCTCCAACGTATCTATAATTTTTGATTGTTCCATGCTATATTATATTCTGTTTTGGACATTATTGGGCTTTATTATACACTTTTATATTATTTTTGGGACTAACGTATTAACCGGAGGCCCATCCCAGAATTGCTATTTTTTGCCTCTTTCAGAGTTTCGCAGAAAAAGAATATCAAACGGAGTCCAAACGGAATGAAACCTTCGGGAACGTGATTTTTAGAATGAACGTGATCCAGAGGACTTGGAACCTACGTCAAGAAAGCAACCAGGAAGGCATGAGGCAGGGGGGCGCGCCTACCCCCCAGGAGCGCCCTCCACCCTCGTGGGGCCCACATTGCTCCATTGACGTACTTCTTCCTCCTATATATACCTACGTACCCCCAAACTACCAGATACGGAGCCAAAACCCTAATTCCACCGCCGCAACCTTCTACCCGTGAGATCCCATCTTGGGGCCTTTTCCGGAGCTCCGCCGGAGGGGGCATCGATCATGGAGGGATTCTACATCAACATCATAGCCTCTTCGATGATGTGTGAGTAGTTTACCTCAGACCTTCGGGTCCATAGTTATTAGCTAGATGACTTCTTCTCTCTTTTTGGATCTCAATACAATGTTCTCCCCCTCTCTTGTGGAGATCTATTCGATGTAATCTTCTTTTGCAGTGTGTTTGTTGAGACCGATGAATTGTGGGTTTATGATCAAGTTTATCTATGAACAATATTTGAATCTTCTCTGAATTCTTTTATGTATGATTGGTTATCTTTGCAAGTCTCTTCGAATTATCAGTTTGGTTTGGCCTACTAGATTGATCTTTCTTGCAGTGGGAGAAGTGCTTAGCTTTGGGTTCAATCTTGCGGTGTCCTTTCCCAGTGACAGTAGGGGCATCAAGGCACGTATTGTATTGTTGCCATCGAGGATAACAAGATGGGGTTATATCATATTGCATGAGTTTATCCCTCTACATCATGTCATCTTGCTTAAAGCGTTACTCTGTTCTTTTGAACTTAATACTCTAGATGCATGCTAGATAGCGGTCGGTCTACTTGTATGGGACGTGATGCCTATATATATGATCATACCTAGATATTCTCATAACTATGCTCAATTCTGTCAATTGCTCAACAGTAATTTGTTTACCCACCGTAATACTAATGCTCTCGAGAGAAGCCACTAGTGAAACCTATGGACCTCGGGTCTATTTTCTATCATATTGATCTTCCATCAACAATCTATTTATTGCACCGTTTTTATTTTGCTTTATTTACTTTGCATCTTTATCGTAAAAATACCAAAAATATTATCTTACCATATCTATCAGATCTCACTTTCGTAAGTGACCGTGAAGGGATTGACAAACCCTTTATTGCGTTGGTTGCGAGGATTTTATTTGTTTGTGTAGGTGCGAGGGACTCGTGCGTGGCCTTCTACTGGATTGATACCTTGGTTCTGAAAAACTGAGGGAAATACTTATGCTACTTTGCTGCATCACCCTTTCCTCTTCAAGGGAAAACCAACGCAATGCTCAAGAGGTAGCAGGGCACATCTTATGGGCGAATGAGAACCCCCCCCCCCGAACCGCATCAACATTTCACGCGGAACCTCAGTCATGCACTACGAAAACCATCAATACACCTAGAGTAGGAACCCTTTTTAAGGAATGATAACCCTTCTAAACAACATGGACTGTGAGCATATCGACGACTCTTACTCATCATTGATGGGAAAGAGCGCAAGAGTGATCGACCCTCATTTGTCAATTTGGTCGGAATGTCACATAATGCACGCGGGGTGGCACTCCTCTTACGGGTGAATGAGAAACCGAGGTGAGATTTTTATTGTTGGTTTCACAGAAGGTTCCCAACACACCCACCACAGTCACAGTTCATATGGAACCTTCGCTTTTGGATGCAGACCACCTCTTATGGGTGAACGAGACCCCCCCCCCACGACTGCATCGTCATATCACGCGGAACCTCGGTCATGCACTGCAGGAACCATCAATAACCTACAATAGGAACCCATTTAAGGAACGAGAACACTTCCAAACAATATAGACCATGAGCATATCGATGGTTCTTCTTGTCGTTGATGGGAAAGAGGGTGTGAGAGAAAAATTGCATAGTGCACATGGGCGTTCGGGGGAGGGGCGCACATCTTATGGGTGAATGAGACCCCCCCTTCAACCGCATAAACATATCATGCGGCACCTCTATTATGCACTACGAGAGCCACTAACATACATACAGTAGGAACCATTTCTTAAGGAAGGAGAACCCTTCCATATAACAGTGACATTTTTATTTCTTATTTCACAAAAGGTTGCCAACGCACCCCTGCATTCACAGATCATACGAAACCTTTGCTTTTGCGCTATATCGGATGTGGGGGTGGGGGTGAGAGAGTGATAGATCCTCGCCCTTTGTTTACCAAAAATATTGCATAGTGCACACGGGCATTGGGGGCCAGATGTTGGCACATCTTATGTTTGAATGAGATCCCTTTGACCGCATCGACGTATCACGTGACACCTCCGTCATGCATTGTGAGAACCACCAGCACATGTACAGTAGAAACCCTTTCTTAATGAATGGGAACCCTCAAATATAACGTAAACCGTGAGCATATCGACGACTCTTACTCGTCGTTGATGGGAAAGAGGTAGAGAGCAATCGACCCTTTTTGTCAATTTGACAGAACGTCGCATAGTTCACAAGGTGGGGGTGGGGGTGCACTCGTCTTATGGGTGAGCGAAACCCCTTTGACTGCATCGATATTTCACGCGGAACCTTAGTTACGCACTCGACAACCACACATACACCTATAGTAGGATCCCTTTTTAAGGAACGTGGACCCTTCTATATAATGAATCCCATTTCAGCGGTTTCTTACGAGGAGTGGAGAATGTCCATAGACCAAGATGCGGTGTGCAGGGCGCAGATTGAGGGAAATGACCATGGGATGGACGAACATACACGGGTGTGCCTGATCATCAAGAACGAAAATAACACGACAACCGAGAAGGTGTGGGGTTTTCGCAGGTTCCATGAGGGAAGTTCGATAAGTTCACGCAATCATGATATGTGAGGGCCCGAGACGCTCATCCAAGAAAAATGGATCAGTGCAATAAGAGCATCTACAGCCGCAGTTGTCAAATCCGGCCCCTCAAATGCCCCCAGACACGTCCCCGGGCACTGACTGGGCACCCCTCATATTTGCCGTTCTGCATCCGCGTATCCCATATCCAATGCCTTATATTCATACTACCTATGCACACGTTGATCTATCCTACGTGATTAAATAACAGACAACAAAATTGAGCTGGAAAGGAACACAAGATCACCTGCAAACGGATATAACATACTTCGGCACATCCAAAAGATTATAGTTTGTCCAAGGACAAGTTCATAAATTTATACAACTAAAAATTATATAAACATTGAGGAGGAGGGGGTGGAATCACCACTTCCTCAACATGCCATTGCCCTTCCAGTCGCCGGCGCAGCTGTAGGCGTCCGCGACTGGTGGAGGGTCTTGGTCGTCGGACGACGAGCTGCAGCTGTCACCGCCATCGGAGTTGAAGTCAGAGAGGACGATGAGTCCCTTCATCCGAGGAACCACCCTGTCCTTCTCCTTCGCCTCGCGCTCCGACTGCTAGCCGGAGCACCTTGGCGTCCTTCCATCAGAGGCAGCGAGCATCCGTCTCCGCTGTCGTGAGGGAGCGGCGGTACACCCAGGCGACGAGACATGCGTCCTGGTCGGCGGTGCGCGGACTGCTCCGCCGCATCCCTCTCCCGTGCGCGTTGCTTCTCACGGCGCGGGCCTCCGACTAGGGAGTGCGCATGCGGGCGGGAGGTGCGGGCACAAGCACCCAGTGTTGGCCGCATGGAGGAGCCGCCAACAGGGGAAGGAAATGTCAAGGCGTCCATATAGCAATTGTATTCGTTTCTCATGTATTTTGTACAGATAAATTCGATTTATTTCTCACATGCAGGACAATACAAAATTGCAGCCTGGAGAATTGAACATCACATTTGCAGAATTGAACCAAACAGTTAACTCAAGACAACAACTAATTAACCAAACAGTTAATAAGTGAGCACCACACTGCATGACATATAGAACATATACACCAGAGCAATAGATTGCATGGTAAAATTAGATATCACAATGCACTAGAATTTGTTAAGGAAAGGCAGGAGTAGCATGCACAAAGGGTAAACCGAGCATGCTTAACTGGCTTAGCTAGCAAATGGCAAGGTGCTCCTACAAGATCTGGGGGTCGCCACGAATGGCAGCCATCGCGACCTCATCCTCGCGTGCGACCGCGATTTGCTTCTCTGCTGCCAAATGCTCCTTGAGATCCTGGCTATACTGTGTGCACCATGGCTTATGGCAGCGCTTATTTGGTGGAGGAGTCGGTGATTTGGGTCGAAGGTGTTGCGCCGGCAGTCGGGGCATGTGGGATGTGGAAGGAGGAGGAGGATGGGGGTCGGGTGTGGATTACCTGCCTGGATATACGAGGCCGAGCAGCGTGAAGGTGGGTCGCTGGCGAGGAGGCAGTGCTGCAAGCAAGGAGTGAAGGTTTGAACTTGGAAAGGAAGGCGGAAACAGGGGAAATGTGGCTTTTGGTAAGGGGGAGGGGGCAGGGAGGTATATATTTCCGCGAAATCCGAAAATTTGGAATCGGTTCAGCAAAAAATTGGCGCGCAAAGTGTCATCAAACATGGTCACTTATTCAGAACTGTGTATGATTTGTGAACATCACAAACGATTCAGATAGCTTAACCCGTGTGCGATGAGTTTGAACGTCAAAAATTTTGGTCAGAATTTCCCTGGTTACAGTGGTCATCCACGTCTTTGCATAATTTGGGTACAAAAAGGAGACTACAACACACCCACACTTCTTAATCGAGCAAGTTTAGCAATTAAACAGAGCTAGCTGACCTAAACATTACTCTAGCAAATTAAAGACCAGCGCTCTTAGTTAAACAAAACAAAGAGTACTACTACGACTGGTGCTTGTCGATCTTTGCCACTGCCTCCATGTCCAGCTCGCGCCCGACGGTCTCCTAGGGAAGGGGCTCCATGGCATCCATCACACCATACTCAGCAAGCAACTCTCCATCCGCGTCCGCCATCTCTTTGGAAAAGGCCACCACGAGCTGGGTGTGGGCGGCCGCGATCTAGGCTTGGCTAGGATCCGTCGTGGCAAGGTATGCGGCGGAGGAACATGTCAGGACCCCGATCCTAAGTCACACTGAGCTAGCATGTAACACATCATATCACTTTGCGGCCTCACACACGGTATTCCCACGGGTGCCACCTTACTTGGCCCGGGACCGTTTGCGCCTTTTGGCTCACTTATATGATAGTGTCGCTAGCATCCATATGATAGAGAAACCGGGCTGACATGACTAGTCGTGAATCCAAAGTGGCACTAACTTGCAGGGATAGGCATACATGACCCAACAACGAACGTGTCGGTGATCAACATATGAACCCAAGTCGTAGCAAGCTACAAGGACTTAAAGGGACAACGTGTGACATTTCCCCAAAGGGACTGACACAAGAACTAAAGAATGACACATGCCGGCCAACCTAAGTGTTCCGGAGTAGTAGCAATCTACCATGGCTTAGTGGAAGCACTAGGAGACATTTCCCCATAAGAGAGGCTACCAAGAATAAACAACTAGGTTGTCGGATCCCACACATACTATCATGGACTTGACACGATAGATGCCCTAGCGAAAGGACTTAGTTGTGGAGCCATCGCAACTAGGTTAGCTTGAAGGGATTAAACGGGACAAAGGACACATAGAGTTTACCCAAGTTCGGCCCCACTCAACGAGGTAAAAGCCTACTCCTACTTGGTGTTGTATTGCTAGGCTTTCGATTACCAGGGAGCAAATACGCTTGACCTAGCTCTCGATTGTTTGTTATCTGTCCTCAACCCGCCACCGGGTCGTCCCTTTATATACACAGGTTGATGCCCAGCGCCTTACAGATCCCGGTCGGCTCATACACAACGTGTCCGGCCCGGTAACTAACTAAGCTTGCCTTACAATACAAGTTATACATGTGGCAGTTCATCCTCTTGGGCATCAAGTCGCCTCGGGGTCTTGGGCCGTCAATAGGCTTGCTATGACCTACCATGTTTATTAATATGTCACCAGTGGTATGACCTGGCCCCTCCTGGGCGGTTCATACCCAGTAGTTATATCCCCGACATTAGGCCCCAGGTTGATTTGAACTTGTTCGCATCAATCTTCAGTACCTGACTTGTCCAAATCTTGCATCGTCCTTTTAAGAAATTTGTTGTAACCCGCCATGACGCCAACTCACAGAACCTTCTTAACCCGCCATGACATCATTTCACATTAAATTCACACGAGGCCCAGAACATCTTTAACTGATCCTTATCTTAATGATCATCCTGAAAATCGAGGCACCCATATAGACACATGATGATTTCTGCCTCCTCGATTCCTGCGCATGCCCTGCACCCATCCCCTTATAAATAGGAACGGGGGTCCTTTTCATTTCCCCCATGACTCCTTGTCTTCATCTTCCTCTCGCGACTCCTCTGCAGCCTCGAGCTCCGCCGCCACCGTCCTCCGTTCGCTGCACCAACACAGGCAGCCGCATCAACCTGACAGGTCCAGAGAACGTCGGCGCTCCGCCGTAGTCCATCTTCCACCGTAAGTATTCATCTCCTTAACCTTAGATCTGCATTAGGCTTAGCCTTGTTCATCGGTGTTCTTCACCATACTTCGTCTTCTCCTTTAGCTTAAGTAGCCTTTGATCTGAACATGGTATGAAACTTATGCGGTAGCAGTTTAGCATTCGTTTTTAACATCACAATACTTCTTCTCCATAGAAGATCTCAATAGAGCATACACACTTTTCTGCCGCCGCCACCTTAGGTTAATTTTTTACTGCTTTTGTGAACTACTGTAGATCCAGAATTGTAGCTCTAGTCTATGAAATCTGTTTGTCCATCACTTAGCAAAATTTCCACTGATAAACTTGAAGTACCATAACTGCTATGGCGGCTTATATTGTAAACCATGATCCACCATATAACATTAGGCCCTGTTTAAGCCGCCATCATATGCTTCATAGCTTGCATAACCTGGAAATATTCTCTAGTTTGACCATGCTTGGTTATTCATCTTCATAATTTGGTTATGCACAATACACTTGACTTTTAAACTCTGGCAGGTTTAACAGCATAATTCTTAACCTGGTAGGTACCATCAGTCCCCTTTTAATCCACCAATATGAATATCCACGCACTTCAGTGTTCATCTTCTGGCTTAACACATTGACTATTTATATCAATTTACTTTTTGAATCAATTGTCCAGCCTAACAGTATAATCTGAAACCTCCAATATGTCTTTTTCTTAGGCCTTCATCCTCAAAATGGGAAAGACTGTCACTGCATGCAACTGGGTTGTTTCCCAGGTTACCGAGGAAGAATTGAACGAGTACGTCCAAACAGGCGTCCTGGCCAAAAAAGACGTTATTCATTGGAGGGTCCCAGGCGCAGAAACCCCTCTGAGCCCAAAGACGACGAAATAGTTGTTTTCACTGATCATATGCTCCGGGGTTTCACCCCCTCGACTCAGAATTCTTCCATGACATGCTGCAATTTTTCAAGCTCCATCCACAAGACATCGAACCAAAATCTGTTCCCAAGATCTACAACTTTCAAGTATTCTGTTAGGTGTACCTTCAACAAGAGCCCACAGTCGAACTATTCATAGAATTTCACTATTTAAACCGGCATAATGAATTCACCGACGGGCCCAGCCTAGAGCTAGGCGGCATCTCTATACATCAGTGGAAAGAACCACTTTTCCAGCTGCCACTCTGCCCAGTCATCCCAAAGGCTGGAACCAAACCTAGTTTTACTGCGAAGACACCTCTCCAGAAGGGGAAAATCCGCTGCCGGGTTATCGCGCCAGCCGTCTTAGTAACATGCATCCTCTACCAGACCGTATCAACACAAAGGAACGGGCCAAATATGCGCCTATTTTTTCAAAAATCAGAGCCTTCATGGCTAATGTCTTAACCGGCATCGACCTTGTGCAGTGCTGGTTTCATGGAGGATATTACCCCTAAGCCGTCGCTCCGGCTTAATGTGCGAGTATACTGGCAACTTGAAAGATCCGCTTTGCCACTGCCAGATAGAGATGACTGAAGAAGATATCAATAATATGACCAAAACTCTCCTGAACGAGAGACTGGAAGATTGCAACAAAGTTGGTTTGAGTCCTTTCTACACTCTTAACCAACCACCAATTGTAAGCTTTTAAGCCATTTCTGGTTTAAGCACTGTTTTTCTTTCAAACTGTCTTCTCATAACCCATTTTATTTGCACAGGCCGATTCCTCTTTCTAGAAGAAGAAATTAGATGAGCCGGTCAAGAAGACCCGGGCAAAAAGCAAGGCTATCAAAAAGCCTGCCAAGAAGAAGACCAATGCCGCTGAGTTATTAAACTTGGATGGTAATGATGATGATGATGATGATGATGAGTCAGAGGTAACACTTGATTCCCTTGGCTCATTTTTTGTACACCTCATTGATAATGATTGCTATCAGGATGATGTGGAAGGAAGCCAAGCAAATGCTGAATAGGTAACTAACCTTTCCTCCAACTCTAAACCCTTGCCAAGACAGAAAGTTCATCAAGCAAGCCAAAAAGTAAGGTTTTCCTATCCTTTAGCTTATTTGGATCCCAACTTCTTTTGAAGAAGCAGCAACATGAATCTCGCCGCACGACCCGGAACAGTAGCGGTGGAATACTTTCCTCCGGCTTACCAAACACACCAGCACCTCGCAAGCGTCGACCGGAGGTTTCAAATATTTTTGACTTAGCTTATCCCAAGGCGGGTCTTTTTCGACAACCTCTTAACCCATCTGATTCAAATTATCAGGGATCATCTCATTCCTCCTCCGGTGACTCAACTGGGACTCAAATATCGGCCTTCAAGACCGTGCCTGGGTAAGAATGTTAAAACTATCCAGTTTGAATCATGCATTTACTTGTCATATTAACTATGTCTTGTACTTCCTTTTTAGTGCTATGGCAAAGCCCAATAAGAAGCAGAAAATTGACAAACCGGCGAAGAGCCCAAAACTGTTGAACTAGAACATGCCACAACTGCGACTTTGCATCAAGTGTCAAAAGCTGTTATGGATGACCCCCCTCTAGAGGAACACCCCATTATCCAAGATGCCATGGACATTGGCCCAGAAGATGATAAACCACCCAGTCCTGCTCAGCCGGCTCAGAAAACTGATGATATAATGATTACTAGGACGGCTTATCAGGCCCCAGGCAACCCCATTGCCCTGTCCAAACACAAGGCCAATGAGGAGTTCTCTGCTGTTGACAAGGGCAAATGGAAAGTTGATTTGGAGGGCTATTCTCAATTTAGTGCTCAAGAAATTCACTCTGGTTACTTGAATCGCCTTCACACCAGCCGTGACTTTGAAGCCGGCTTGGTCAACTTGATGAAGGAGTGTTTTGAGGTAATCCAGCACAATCCTCCTCATAAATATACCTCTATCATCCGCCAAGTCTATAGAATATGAGAGAATTGAATACATTGTAGACTTTTAAATAGTCATCAAGGAATAAAGATAAAAAATAGTAGCCCCCAAGGGCTGGCTTAAACTATCAAGTTAAACCGGGACTTCATTTAACAACGATCAACTTTGCTCCTGTAGCCCCCAAGGGCCGGCTTAAGCAGTATGAATAAGCCGGGGCTTATCACCATGGTTGAAAATAAAATCCAAGCATGTAACTTTATAAACCGGATCACATCATTTTGCCTGAGTCATCACAAAAACTTATCTTGAAAAAGAGCAATGGGCATTAGCCCCCAAGTGCCAAGGAAAATACTTATATTATGCTTGGGACTTCGAAAATAATCATGATCATAATACCTTCCATTTAGTTCATGTCACATGCCGAACTGAATGAGAAGGAGGCCCAAGCCAAAGATCTGAGGGCTAATATTCAAACTCAACAATATAAGACATCAAAAGCCAAATCAGAGCTGAAGACTATATTGGAGAACACCGAGCAGTTGAAACAGAGCTTCGGTACTGATAGAACCGGCTGGGAGACCGAGAAGGCAGCTTTACTAAAAAGAGCGAAGGACGCCAAAGCGGCCCTTAAACCGGCAATTGATGAATTTTATGGTTTAAAGCATCACATCAACAGCATGGCAATGGCCATCTTCGATAAGTAACAATAATACTTTCCTTTGCACCGACAGTATATCATAATCATCTCCCGGTTTACCAATAATTTTACTGATGTAGGCTCCCGAAGCGCCAAATTGGGCTCAGACATGCGCATCAAGCTTAAAGCTGTCTATACTCTGGTAGAGCAGCAATACACTGGCGCTCAAAAAACAATTACTACTGCTATTCATAAGAAATATCTGCCTACCCTCATCAAAGAAACACTGGAAAGGCTATCTATGCTGCCCCAAAGAAATGAAGATTTAAAGCGAGCAACCGCCAAAGCTGGCGCCGTGACTTCCTTAAGCCGGGCAAAGGAATGGCAAGCAGATCTTGATCCAGAGGATTTAGCCAACGGTTGCCCCAGTGTGAAAGAGGACGGGTCTCCCTTCAGCGCTGATGATTTTGCACAAATAGCAAGGGCAATGCGGCAAATAGCAACCAAGCCGGTTGAAGAAACAGATCTTTCCCAATACCAGGTGGCTTATGACGCTGATAACAAGAAGGTGAAGGTGCCGGTTTATCAAGAAGTGGATCTCATCCCGCCGACTTGTAAGCATACCTTTGCTTATGATATTGATCCATCAAGTCTTATTGACGACGAGACTGTGTTTAGAGCTTTGACCGGTATCAACTGGGCTATGCCTGACTTCCAGCCAATGGATAATCAAGATGAAGAAGAAGAAGAAGCGCAGGATGACCCAGAGGCTTCGACCCGCCAAGACTAAAAAGTCTAAATGCATGAGCCGGTTTATTAGCCATAACATTTGGATGCTAAAAACACTTGTCCTTTTCGGCCGTCAGATGCCTTGTAATAGGCTAGTTACAAACAATGATCTATCGTGCCATCGTGCACTTTTTATTTGCATAATACTGCCAATCCATGATTTGAAGATCTGCCACTTATGCTCATAATACCATCAATTATGCAGACCATACTTATCATGTTTTCCTGCTCATAAACAGATAACAAGTGCCCTGGCAGTTTACCCCAAGGCGGGTCACAATACCCCATATAAAAACCACTGATGACTAAATAGTCCATAACCAGGGCCGGTTTATCAAAACCTCATATAATCATAACAAAATAAATATCATACCTGTGATATTTGTTCACACTACCGGCTTATCATGCATCATGTAGTAAGGGTCACAACCCAAAGATTGAGAGCACAATGCCCTGTTTAATTTATTCATACTGCCGGCTTACAACGGCATACATAGCAAGGGGTAACATACCAAAGCTTAGAGCCAGTACTCCAATCACATAATCATCATACACTAGCGACTTAAAGTCCAAAGCCATGCTGGGTTAACAAAACACCAAATAGATTCATATATGAACCATTAAGGAAACATGTCCCTAATCAGTTTTTTCAACCATATATCAATATGGCAACAAAAGATGAATCTCAAAAAAAATTAAAGCAAATATAAATCAGAAAAACAAGGCATTCATAGGGTGCCAATCCTCAATGTCAAGTGCTATTCAAGGGCCGCACAGCCGCTGAGTTAAACCTTAATTCAAACCCGTAAGCCAGACCTCACATGACTAATCGCCGTTTTAACCTTGACAAATTCAGGGTCTTTATAAGATTGATTGTCAAGAGTAAGGTGAGTCATTCCAGGATTACCTGGTCGGAGTGGCAGGCAAACAAAGGCAGGATAACCCGGATTTTTGGTGAATACACCTCGCGTCCAAGCCTATTACAAGGGACAACAAAGCTCTTGTTCATTAACAGGAGCCCCCAAGTAATATTTCATTCCAGACGTATAAGCCAGATTATAGGGTAGTCATAGCTATGCTAAATGAGCAGGAAGCCCCCAACTATTTTGTAATCAAGGCGTACAAGTCGGATCAAGAGGGTAGTCATAGCTATGCTCAATAAGCAGGAAGCCCCCAAGTGATCGTATGAAGGGACAATAAAGACTCATATTCTCATAAATGAAACGACAGAGGCCCTGAATTATTAGGGATGCCAGCTTTATTATATTCATCATAATATATACATGGACAAAGTATGTACATCACAAGAGCCGGTGGCTCAAGTGTAATAAGGCCAAAGATGAGCAATATTACACGGCCGGTGGGTCTCCTCCTCCGACGTGTGTGAGTCCTTGTGGTCTTGAACATCGATAAGGTAGTATGACCCATTGTTCAGATTTTTGCTGACCACAAAGGGCCCTTCCCAAGGTGGTGATAGCTTGTGCATGTCAGTTTGATCCTGGATGAGCCGGAGCACCAAATCTCCTTCTTGAAAGGTCCTGGTTTTAACCCGATGGCTATGATAACGACACAGATCTTGCTGGTAAATTGCCGAACGAGCCACCGCACGGTCGCGCTCCTCATCCAACAGGTCAAGAGCATCTTGACTTGCTTTTTCATTATCAGCTTCAACATAAGCCGCCACACGGGGCGAGTCATGACGGATGTTACTAGGGAGAACCGCCTCTGCTCCGAAAACCAGAACGAAAGGCGTGCAACCTGTAGATCTGTTGGGTGTAGTACTGATACTCCATAACACTGAGGGTAATTATTCCACCCAACAACCCGAGGTCCTCTGCAAAGGGACCATAAGCCGGGGCTTGATGTCTCTCAAACTTTCTTGATTGGCTCTTTCACCTTGGCCATTGGACTGGGGGTGAGCCACTGATGATACATGAAGACGAATATGCTCTCGTTGACAAAATTCTTTCATAGCACCCTTGGACAGATTAGTGCCATTACAAGTTATAATGCTGTGAGGAAAGTCAAACCGGAAAATCACCTTTTTAATGAACTGAACCGCCGTTGCCGCGTCACACTTAATGACCGGCTCTGCCTCAACCCACTTTGTGAATTTGTCAACCACCACAAAAAGGTGAGTCTTTTTGTCTTTGGACCTTTTGAAAGGTCCAACCATATCTAGCCCGCGGACTGCAAATGGCCAAGTAATTGGAATCATCCTCAATTCTTGAGCCGACACATGAGCCCGTCGTCAAAATTTCTGACAACCATCACATTTACAGACCAAATCCTCTGCATCATCATGAGCCGTCGGCCAATAAAAGCCATGACGAAAAGCCTTGGCTACGAGGGACTTAGAGCTGGCATGATGTCCACAATCTCCTTCATGAATCTCTCGTAGAATCTCACGGCCTTCCTCGGGAGAAACACGACATTGAAACACCCCTGTAACACTGCAGCGATGCAACTCTCCATTGATAATAGTCATTGACTTAGACCGCCGGGTTATCTGCCTGGCCAAAGTTTCATTTTCAGGTAACTCGCCCCGGGTCATATAAGCCAAATATGGAACTGTCCAATGAGGAATAACATGAAGAGCCACCACCAATTACACCTCTGGGTCAGGAATAGCAAGATCCTCCTCCGTAGGCAGTTTGACTGAAGGGTTATGTAGAGTACCAAGGAAACATTAGGTGGCAGCGGATTACGCTGGGACCCTAGCCGGCTCAAAGCATCAACCGCCTCATTTTTCCTGCGACCAACATGTTCCACTTGATAGCCTTTGAAATGACCAGCAATAGCATCAACCACTCGGTGGTAAGCTGCCATGAGTGGGTCTTTAGAATCCCAAGTGCCTGAAACTTGCTGAGCCACCAAATCTGAGTGGCCAAAGCACCTCACCCATCTTAGATTCATCTCCTTAGCCATCCGAAGACCATGGAGCAAGGCTTCATACTTAGCTGCATTGTTAGTACAAGGGAACATCAACGTTAAAACATAACAAAATTTATCACCTCATGGGGAAGTTAAAACAACTCCAGCCCCCGAGCCTTCCAACTGCCTGGATCCATCAAAGTGAATAGTCCAATATGTGCTATCCGGCTTCTCCTCAGGCATCTGCAGCTCTATACAATCATTGATGAAATCCACAAGTGCTTGAGATTTGATGGCTATGCGAGGCATATTTTTCAAACCATGGGGTCCAAGCTCAATGGCCCACTTGGCTACCCAACCCGTGGCCTCTCTGTTTTGAATGATATCCCCTAAGGGAGCAGATCTCACCACAGTGATGGGATGACCAAGGAAATATTGCTTGAGCTTTCTACTAACCATGAACATCCCATATACCAGCTTCTGCCAATGCGGATACCTCTGTTGGATTCAATGAGCACCTCACTGATATAATAAACTGGCCGCTGAACCGGATGTTCCTTGCCTGCTTCCTTTAGTTCCACAACAATCACCACACTGACGGCTCGGCTATTGGCATCCACATATAACAACAAGGACTCCTTATCAATGGGAGCGACAAGGATCGGCGGCTCAGCTAACTGTTTCTTCAGAGCTTCAAACGCATGATCAACAACATCACTCTAGACAAAGTGATCTATTTTCTTCATCATCTGGTACAGAGAGATAGCTTTTTCTCCCAATCGGCTTAAGGTCGCAATACGACCCGCCAAACGTTGAACACCATTAATGCACGTCGGTTTAGCCAGAGAAGTAATAGCCTTGATTTTTGTAACACCCACGATGCGGCTATATCTCCCACGTGTCGGGGCACGACTTAGAGGCATAGCCGCATGGTAGGTTTGTCGCAAGAGGGGTAATCTTCACACAATCCCATGTACCGAATAAGAAAGGGATAAGGAGTTGGCTTACAATCGCCACTTCACACAAATACAAGTTAAACATACATCATCCAGAATACAAACAAGGTTCGACTATAGAACCAAAATAAAAGAAGAAAACCCCAAATGCTAGATCCCTGATCGTCCCAACTGGGCTCCACTACTGATCAACCGTAAAATACATAACACAATGAACAAGATCTTCATCGAGCTCCCACTTGAGCTGGGTTGCGTCACCTGCATGTAGCGACCCGACCTCACACGGTCAAGCCTCTGTGTATCTGTGCCATTCCTGGATTGGTATGCTGGCACACACAGTACATCAATGTATATATCAAAGTGCAATCACATGTATAACGTAAAACTGATATATACCTCATAAGTCTCAGCGGAAACAAACAATCGGGTGTGGAGTCCCATCAACTCCATCGGCAGGTTGAGTGTAGAACATAACCCTGTACCGTACTCTTACTCGTCGGAAGGAACATATCTGCAACATGAGACGTTGCAGTCGTGTAGGTCAGTACATTGAATGTACCGGCAAGATCACTGTAAGAAAAACAGATGATAAACTATACTACATGCAATATGGCTTTGTGGCTCTGGGTTTGAGTTTTTGCATAAAAGCTGTTTTTTATTTTTCCCTACATCAAAGGAATTAACCGGAGTCTGTACTATGGAGTTTTCTATCATGACATGGTTCCGCCAACCGATGTCTTATAGCCCAAATCATCATAAGTTGCCCACCATTAATTTAGCAGTCCGGTGTTGAGAGTTCCGAGATAGATGCAAGTCCAGAGGCTCAAATTGTCCGTAACCGGGGACACGGCTAATCGATTAGGTTTTAACCCTCTGTAGAGGTTTGTACACTTTACCCGCAAGATTCGATCCCTCTCTTTACATTCTCGCATTTCAGGGTGTTTAAGAACAAGATGACCGAAACATGGTCTTCCGAAGAGTTCCTCTGACCACTGTCCGGTGCTCATCCAATCCTACCGTAGTTCTACATCTGCTAGCACTGTCCCAGCTAGAGTCACCACTAAGGTTAACCAAGCCAGAGCCCATAGTGACTTGCGGTTGCATAGTTAAGCTTCCGGGCATGAAGTATCCTTCCGTCTCTTTGAGTCTGGGTGAAGCTTTCTGCAAGATGTCATGGCGCTTCTCCATGCATCCCGGCCATCCACTGGTTCCTCCAGGGTGCCTGTCAACCGTCCTTCACCCAGTAGTGTGTATTGAATTCTTGTCTCGAGTCTCGAAATCTTGAGGAGTCTTGAAGATGCAGTCCTTGCCAATGTCATCATGAAGTTGTCGCCATTGACGTATAGTCCTCCTTCTTCACACCACTCCCATGCACTCATACCAAACCCCATCTACTATAGCGCAGCATTAAAACTATATAACATCCTGAGTCTTGGTAACAAGGAGATGGGTTTCTACCTCATGCATTCTACTCAACTACAAGATTCAATAACACTACTGGAGGGATTATTGAAAGGGTGTTACTACATGCAAATAAAGCATAGGTATGAAAAACATGGTGAAAGTGAACTTGCCTGGTAAGTTGATGAAGAATAATAACACTCTCAGAAACTTGATAAGACTATACGCAACTCTCTGATGAAATCAATAATAATAAACAAGGCATTCACATAAGCAATCATTCTACCACTCAACATAACAATCAAAGCAACAAGGAAACTCAATAGTAAAACTCAAACAAATTCCTAAGAACCCTCGAATAAAACTACAAAGAAAACTACTAGGGAAAGTCCAAGACTTTACTACAAACAACTAATATAGTTTTGCCCTAAGTAAAACTTAACAAAGAAAAATACTGAAGTAATAATTTTAACAGAAAATAAAATTTAAATCAACTAAGTTAACATAAAGTATTTTTTATAAAGTTTTACTAGCAAAAGGAAACACATAAAAACCGAAATTAAAACTCTAATTATGCTTAAAACAAAACTAGTAAGGAAAAAAGAAATAAAACATTTTATTTTCTGTAAATAAAAGTTCACCCTCTAATACTACAGAAACAAAACTGAACTAAAATATAATAGAGGTGAAAATAAAATTTTAAAATAATTAAAACAACAGAAAATAGCAGCAAGCTAACAAAACTAGGAAAGCTTGTTTTTCGAGTAAAACTATTTTTAATAAAACCTATAAATACCCAAATTAATCATACTACTAGGCAAGGTCAAAACAAAGCAGTGACAAAAAGAATCACTAAAATAAAATCCTAACTCAATTTATAGCAGAAATACTAATGTGACTAAAACTAATATAAAACAATTTTTAAAAACTAAAACATGGCCGAATCTATTTTCTACAGGAACTACAAGAAATTTGTAAACTAACAAAAAAAGAATCAACTAAAAATATTAGACAACCTAAAAGATATACACTTTACAAGAACAGAACTATTCTGTTTTAAAAACAGAAACAAAAAAATAACTAAAAAAACAGGCGCTACTGGGCCTATCTAACGCTCAAGCGAACACTAACTAAAACGCGCCCGCGGCTAAACAGAATAACCGACCGGTTCGATCAATTAAAAAATACCGTAACTAAACTGGAAAAAGACCGAACTAAAACCGATCTAAACAAATAAACCTAACCCTTCGTGTGATCTAATCTAGGACGTTCATGCGCGATCCAACGGTGGTGGGGAGTTCCGGCGGCTTACAATGACTCGACGACGACGATGGACGACGGTGGCTCGGGCGGGGACGGCACAGCGGCTCCGGTGGTCCAGCGCGACGGTGGTGACGTCGGGGAGATGCGGCGGAGCGAAGCGAGGTCGAGGGTGGCGGTTGCTGCGGTCGGGGACGACGGAGGCAAGTGGACCGAGCTCGGCGGCGCTCCTGGTGCTCTGCAACTTCGGCGACGGGTGGTGATGCTCAAGGCGGCGACTCCGGCGATCCCTGGGTGGATAGAGGATGCCAAAGAGGTGCGGGAGGAGGTGGCGGTTCGGGTGATGATGCTGGGAGGGCAGAGAGTGCTCACCGGCGTCGGGAGTGCCGGCGCACCGCGGCAACGGCGGCAAGATGCGTTCGGGGAGGGCGTGGGCGGTGGTGGGTTTCGGGGTTAGGGTTTTAGGGGGATCGAGAGAGCAGGCCGAGGGGTTTATATAGGGCAAGGTCTTGGAGGAGGGGCGACGCGGGATCGCGATCCCGAGAAGATCGCGGTGTCGGGCGGCGGTGGTCGTGCTCTAGTGCGGCATGGTGTGGGCGAGGGGAAAGAGATGAGGGCTGGCCCCGCGGTCAGTGAGAGAGGGAGAGGAGGGTTCGGTCGGGCGACCGAAGCTGAGACGGCTCGGGCGTGCGCGCGGCTAGGCTGCGGCTCGGCTCGCTGCTGGGCCGCGTCGGGTGGCTAGCTGGGCCAGTTGGCCTGGCCAGCTCGGGGGTTTCTTTTCCTTTTTTTTTGAAAAATCACAGAGAGAGAAAACTAAATATAGAGAAAACTATAGTATTTTTATATAGGATATATATATCAATAAAATCAGAAAAATAAACCCCACAACGTGAACATTTTTCCAGAGGCAAAATCCAAACTAAAAGAAAACATTTTTTAATTCCAGATAAACTCCAATTTGAATTCAAAAACTTTTGGCATTAATTTCTCCTGACTTTTTGGAGTGTCATGTTAGCTCCTCTCATACTTTTAAGCAAGTATTTGTCAGGGGTATATGAAATAAATTTCGAATGCCAAGTTGAATCTAAAATAAAATTCAAATACCTCTGAAATTTCCAAATGCCACTCAATTTCACACAATCTGGAACACAAAAATCAAACAAAGATTCATAAATATTTATTTACTATAACATTCCAAAATTTAGAATTATGGGATATTACAAATCTACCACACTTAAAATGAATCTCGTCCTCGAGATTCGAAGAGGCTAGCAAGAAAAGGTTAGGGTTTGGGGTCTTCTAGCAATGCCATTGATTGGAATGGTCTAGTGTGCTACCACACTTCAAAGCAGGGTTATGGTCCTGTCCAAAATTCATGTGCTCATTCTTTTGGGTTGACGGTGTCGGTCTTCTCATATTCCCTGGAATAACTCTTTCACTGGTGCTCCCCCAGTAGGGGCATGGCCTTTTTCTCAAAATTTTGTGTCCTCTCAATCCTGGCCGTGAGGTTCTTCCGAAGAGTGGGTCTTCGTATATGAAATGTCTGTCGTCAATACTAAGAAACTATCGGAGCCTCCTTGCGGTCAACAATTTATGCTTCTCCTGCAGGAAAAATGGCCGGGGTTGAATCTCACCATATATCCTATGATTGGCATCGGTTGCCTGTAAAGGGTTCCATCGTCCTACCATTCTATGGTTTTATGGCTTGACGTGTCGACACTCTTCTAAGGTTTTCAAGGCTCTCTGATTTTCCTTCAACGTATGATAGTTCATGATAGAAATCTCCGGTATGGGGGCCAATCCATCCCGTACTTGAACCATTACTACCTATGTAGACATCGAATCACGTACTCTAACACTTGGGCATACTCACAAGCATTGCAGAATTTCTCTTCGACAAACTGAGTTCGAATAAATCCATTGTTTCTGCAAGCTGAACAAAACATCTAACGTTTCTTCACAACTCTCGGGTTTTCGTATCCTCCTAAAAATGTCGGCTTATTAACTCAGAGTTTTCTTCTGAAATATCTTCCTTCAGCAAGAGTGTTCTTGCTTCTTATTAACTCCTGGGCCTGTGGGTTATGGCCCACTTCAACTCTTGTACAATTTTAACTCATCTTTTCGAGGATTATCATTCCGTATTCCAACATTACATCTCCTTTAAATCCAATAGTAGTTCTTCCTTCATACCCTTGTGGTGACGATCATACAAACCTCCAACTTATTTGGTCCATCTCCCTTCTATGGACCGTCATGAATAACACATTTCTTTCTTCATTGATCCTGTGGCTTTACGGAGTACTACCACATCTAAAATGAAATGCACTAGTCTATCCATAAATCATATTATTTTCATATCAAATATTTTATTACATCCTTAACCATTTTTCGTACATCCAAATTCCAAAAAGTACTTTATTACAAATGCTGCCACCGACATGGTTTGGTATGGTCAGGCATTACTTCCAACTTTATTAATTTTTCCTCCTTGAGGACTCTTCAGTGCCACTAGAATTGTGCGACATGCGCCTTAAAATCTTCAATCTTCTGTTTCATCGTGGTGGCCTTGAGCTTCATTTCCATCATCTCTGCATGCACTTCTCTTAGGTATTCCTGAGTATAACGGAGTCTTGCTTCAAGTATTTCTCTGATCTGGCGTATGGCTTCCATGGCTGCTTCACGAACAACATCGAAGAAAGTTGCCTGTGGTACACGTGAGATGAAAAAGTACTGCTCCATCGTCTTTGGGCAAACTCCTTTCATACGGTGGAGGTGTACCTCCACATACCAAAGTTCCACTCCCTTTTGCATGAAGGGGTAGCCTTTGTAGACTGCATCTCCTTCAAGGTGAATATGTTTCATCATGTCCTTCAGGATCTTCAGGTAATCATGATCACTTGTCAGGGTCATGATCGTTTCCGGGCCCTTAAGGAAAGACTAATAAAGGGTCGTCATCTCCAGTTGTAAAACAAAAATGGTGCTCAGAATAAGGTACATATCTCCTTGGGTACACATTCATATCATCCAAACAAAACTTCAAACTCAATTTCCAACATCCAGTTTTTGCATCACAACTCATTTTCTTCCATGTTCACCCAGAACATTAATTTCCAAGATAAAACATAACAACTGCTTAAAGCCTTTTAGCATATGACATATCAACTTTATTGAGTCATGAATTATTACAATCTCTGAGTAATCTATTACATAACTCAACCCTGCATTCCCATAAAAAAGTGTTTTCCATACTACCCTTATTACTGATATCAACATCTCCACTACTCAGCTTTAGCTTTCTCATGATTTGAACAATCCCTAGCAAAATGTCCCGCTTCCTTGCAACGGAAACAAATAACTTCCAGCATGTCTCGAGGCTTCTTGGTGATGGTGCCTGCTCCTTGAGTTCCTTGCTTCCTTTCGAGACAATCATTAGCATAATGCCCGACGTCCTTACATTCAAAACAGGTAATATGACTCTTGTCCCTCTTTGCAGAAATCGGGTTGTTCTAAGGGTGTCTTTGTTTTCTCTTCCTGGTTTTCTTTGTTCTGATCAAACGTTCTATTCCTTGTGGATCAAACTCCGCTGCTTCTGTCGGGAAGTATCCCAGATACTCTTTTCTTTCCTTGGTGCAATACTGTGAAAAATGTCCTTATCCACATGAATAACAGGCATTGGAGTAAAATCTGTTGAGGCTTTCTCAATCAGGGTCTTCAACACTTTCCTTAATCACAGGTTCTTTCATAACTTCTTGGAGGGCTTCTTTCATTCCTTCTTCCTGCTTCTAAATAGTTTGTTGCACCGTGGGGTAAATGTGACACTGAGCTAGGTAGTGGGTGGTTCCTTCACATAAGAAACAAGTCACTTGACTAGTTGGGCATTCCTCAACTGGGTGTTTCTCCTCACAATGAGGGCATCCATCCTTGTGTTCCTCCTGGGTGTGTCCTATTTCTCACAAATCTTGCAGGCACAAGGTTTATTTCTTGGGGTATCACGATGCTTCCGGATAAGACGGGATCTTGTCAGAGTCTTCTTGAATTCTTCCCAAGTCCTTGCTCCATTCCATCCCTGTATAGCTTGATGCATATGCCACCATGTTGCATCATTTCCTTCAAAGTACTGAAGAGTGTACGATACTTCATTCTTCCTTGAAACCAAATTGCTCCCGAAGTGATTCTCCATGTTCTGAATCCATAGCTCTGCCTCCGGCTGGGTTTTCGGTCCAGAGAATACCAGTCCAACTTCATTAATCATCTACTGGGTCCAAGGGTTTTAGGGTGAGATAAGAGATAGGTGGGAAGGGATACAAACAATACAAATAATAGTTTTGAAGAAACGAGTTTTATTTTGTGGCTGTCGGAAAAACATCAAACAAATGATAGCTCACAAACCGTCGCATCTAACGTAAGTGTATAACAGGGGTTTGGTCCTCTGACGGTCAAATAATTCTTCTGATTCTTCAAGTCGTCGGAGTCTTCAACTGGTGTAGCTTCAACTCTTATAATGCATGGTCAAATCTTGTTTACTCTGAAATGATCATCGGTTGTCCGATATCTTGTCCTTCTTGGAGCGGCTTCGGTTGATCCTCCGTGTGGTCAAAAGGGGAAGGGGTATATTATAACTATTTGAGGTAAGAGAGGATATTTGATAAAATCAGAAAAGATGAAAAGTAATGGATTCTTTTGAAAATAAAGTTTTAGAGATTTCCTGTCCTAGGAGCTTTCCAGTTTCTAGGGTCACGTCCTACAGTCAACATGTGCTCTGATACCATATCTGTAGCGACCCGACCTCAGACGGTCAAGCCTCTGTGTATCTGTGCCATCCCTGGATTGGTATGCTGGCACACACAGTACATCAATGTATATATCAAAGTGCAATCACATGTATAACGTAAAACTGATATATACCTCATAAGTCTCAGCGGAAACAAACAATCGGGTGTGGAGTCCCATCAACGCCATCGTCAGGTTGAGTGTAGACCATAACCCTGTACCTACTCTTACTCGTCAGAAGGAACATATTTGCAACATGAGACGTTGCACTCGTGTAGGTCAGTACATTGAATGTACCGGCAAGATCACTGTAAGAAAAACAGATGATAAACTATACTACATGCAATATGGCTTTGTGGCTCTGGGTCTGAGTTTTTGCATAAAAGCTGGTTTTTATTTTTCCCTACATCAAAGGAATTAACCGGACTCTGTACTATGGAGTTTTCTATCATGACATGGTTCCGCCAACCGATGTCTCATAGCCCAAATCATCATAAGTTGCCCACCATTAATTTAGCAGTCCGGTGTTGAGAGTTCCGAGATAGATCCAAGTCCAGAGGCTCAAATTGTCCGTAACTAGGGACACGGCTAATCGAGTAGGTTTTAACCCTCTGCAGAGGTTTCTACACTTTACCCGCAAGATTCGATCCCTCTCTTTACATTCTCGCACTTCAGGGTGTTTGAGAACAAGATGACCGAAACATGGTCTTCCGAAGAGTTCCTCTGACCACTGTCCGGTGGTCATCCAATCCTACCGTAGTTTTACATCTGCTAGCACCGTCCCAGCCAGAGTCACCACTAAGGTCAACCAAGCCAGAGCCCATAGTGACTTGCGGTTGCACAACTAAGCTTCCGGGCATGAAGTATCCTTCCGTCTCTTCGAGTCTGGGTGAAGCTTTCCTCAAGATGTCATGGCGCTTCTCCATGCATCCCGGCCATCCACTTGTTCCTCCAGGGTGCCCGTCAACTGTCGTTCACCCAGTAGTGTGTATTGAATTCTTGTCTCGAATCTCAAAATCTTGAGGAGTCCTGAAGATGCAGTCCTTGCCGATGCTATCATGAAGTTGTCGCCATTGACGTATAGTCCTCCTTCTTCACACCACTCCCATGCACTCATACCAAACCCCGTTTATTATAGGGTAGCATTAAAACTATATAACGTCCCGGGTTTTGGTAACAGGGAGATGGGTTTCTACCTCATGCATTCTACTCAAGTACAAGATTGAATAACACTACTGGAGGGATTATTGAAAGGGTGTTACTACATGCAAATAAAGCATAGGTATGAAAAACCTGGTCCAAGTGAACTTGCCTGGTAAGTTGATGAAGAATAATAACGCTCTCAGAAACTTGATAAGACTATATGCAACTCTCAGATGAAATCTATAATAATAAACATGGCATTCACATAAGCAATCATTCTACCACTCAACATAACAATCAAAGCAACAAGGAAACTCTATAGTAAAACTCAAACAAATTCCAAAGAACCCTCGAATAAAACTACAAACAAAACTACTAGGGAAAGTCTAAGACGTTACTACAAACAACTAATATAGTTTTTTCCTAAGTAAAACTTAAGAAAAAAAATACTAAACTAATACTTTTAACAGAAAATAAAATTTAAATCAACTAAGTTAACATAAAGTATTTTTCATAAAGTTTTACTAGCAAAAGGAAACACATAAAAACCTAAATTAAAAATCTAATTATGCTTAAAACAAAACTAGTAAGAAAAAAAGAAATAAGACATTTTAGTTTTCTGTAAATAAAAGTTCACCCTCTAATACCACAGAAACAAATCTGAACTAAAATATAACAGAGGTGAAAATAAAATTTTAAAATAAATAAAACAGCAGCAAGCTAACAAAACTAGAAAAGCTTGTTTTTCGAGTAAAACTATTTTTAATAAAAACTATAAATACCCAAATTAATGATACTGCTACGCAAGGTCAAAACAAAGTAGTGACAAAAAGAATCACTAAAATAAAATAATCCTAACTCAATTTATAGCAGAAATACTAATCTGACTAAAACTAATATTTTTTTTAAAAAAACTAAAACATGGCCGAATCTATTTTCTACAGGAACTACAAGAAATTTGTAAACTAACAAAAAAAGAATCAACTAAAAATATTAAACAACCTAAAAGATATACACTTTACAAGAACAGAACTATTCTGTTTTGAAAACAGGAACAAAAAAATAACTAAAAAAGCAGGCGCTACTGGGCCTATCTAACGCTCAGGCGAACACTAACTAAAACGCGCCTGCGGCTAAACAGAATAACCGACCGGTTCGATCAATTAAAAAAACTGTAACCAAACCGGAAAAAGACCGAACTAAAACCGATCTAAACAAATAAACCTAACCCTTCGTGTGATCTAATCTAGGCCGTTCATGCGCGATCCAACGGTGGTGGGGAGTTCCGGCGGCTTACACCGACTCGACGGTGACGACGGACGACGGCAGCTCGGGCGGCGACGGCGCGGTGGCTCCGGTGGTACGGGACGACTGCGGTGACGTCGGGGAGATGCGACGAAGCGAGGCGAGGTCGAGGGTGGCGGTTGCTGCGGTCGGGGACGACGGAGGCGAGTGGATCGAGCTTGGCGGGGCTCCTGGTGCTCTGCAACTCTAGCGACGGGCGGTGATGCTCAAGGCGGCGACTCCGGCGATCCCTGGGCGGATAGAGGATGTCAAAGAGGTGCGGGAGGAGGTGGCGGTTCAGGTAATGATGCTGGGAGGGCAGAGAGTGCTCTCAGGCGTCGGGAGTGGCGGTGAACCGAGGTGACAGCGGCGAGATGCGTTCGGCAAGGGTGTGGGCGGTGGTGGGTTTCGAGGTTAGGGTTTTAGGGGGATCGAGAGAGGAGGCCAAGGGGTTTATATAGGGTAAGGTCTTGGAGGAGGGGCGACGCGGGATCGCGATCTCGAGAAGATCGCGGTGTCGGGCGGTGGTGGTCATGCTCTGGTGCGGCATGGCGTGGGCGAGGGGAAAGAGATGTGGGCGGGCCCCACGGTCAGTGAGAGAGGGAGAGGAGGGTTCGGTCGGGCGACCGAATCTGAGACGGCTCGGGCGTGCGCGCGGCTGGGCTGCGGCTCGGCTCACTGCTGGGATGCGTCAGGTGGCTAGCTGGGCCGGTTGGCCTGGCCAGCTCGGGGGTTTCTTTTCCTTTCTTTTTCTTTTTTTTTGAAAAATCACAGAGAGAGAAAACTAAATATAGAGAAAACTATAGTATTTTTATACAGGACATATATATATATATATATATATATATATATATATATATATATATATATATATATCAATAAAATCATAAAAATAAAGCCTACAATGTGAACATTTTTCCAGAGGCAAAATCCAAACTAAAAGAAATCATTTTTAAAAAATTCGAGATAAACTCCAATTTGAATTCAAAATTTTTTGGCATTAATTTCTCCTGACTTTTAGGAGTGTCATGTTATCTCCTCTCATACTTCTAAACAAATATTTGTCAGGGGTATATGAAATAAATTTCGAATGCCAAGTTGAATCCAAAATAAAATTCAAATATCTCTGAAATTTTCAAATGCCACTCAATTTCACACAATCAGTCACACGAAAATCAAACAAACATTCGTAAATATTTATTTAATATAACATTCCAAAATTTAGAATTTTGGGATGTTACACTGCACTGGTATCATCGGCACCTGCAACTGTTTGGAAGTATCTGTGAGTCATGAGGACTCACCAATCTCACACCCGCGAGATCAAGACTATTTAAGCTTATGGGTAGGATAGGGTAATGAGGTGGAGCTGCAGCAAGTGCTAAGCATATATGGTGGCTAACATACGCAAAATAGAGCGAGAAGAGAAGCAACGCAAACGGTCGTGAAGCTAGAAGTGATCAAAAAGTGATCCTGAAGCTACTTACGTTCAAACATAACACAAGAACCGTGTTCACTTCCCGGACTCCGCCGAGAAGAGACCATCACGGCTACACACGCGGTTGATGCATTTTAATTAAGTTAAGTGTCAAGTTCTCTACAACCAGATATTAACAAATTCCCATCTGCCACATAACCGCAGGCACGGCTTTTGAGAGTTTATACCCTGCAGGGGTGTCCCAACTTAGCCCATCATAAGCTCTCACGGCCAATGAAGGATATTCCTTCTCCCGGGAAGACCCGATCAGTCTCGGAATCCCGGTTACAAGACATTTCGACTATCGCAAAACAAGACCAGCAAAGCCGCCCGATGTGCCGACAAATCCTGATAGGAGCTGCACATATCTCGTTCTCAGGGCACACCGGATGGGCCAGATGTCGGGTTGGCATAGACCCTGGTTGCCCAGGGGCGCCGGACATCGCCCAGGTTGGATCAACACTCGGAGGAGCACTGGCCTGAGGGGTAAACAAAGATGACCCTCGGGCTCCGGAAACCCAAGGGAAAAAGGCTTAGGTTGATAGGAAAATGTAGAACCAAGGTTGGGCCTTGCTGGAGGAGTTTTATTCAAGGCGAACTGTCAAGGGGTTCCCATAACACCCAACTGTGTAAGGAACACAAAATCAAGGAACATAACACCGGTATGACGGAAACTAGGGTGGCAAGAGTGGAACAAAACACCGGGCATAAGGCCGAGCCTTCCACCCTTTACCAAGTATATAGATGCATTAAAGTAAATAAGAGAATATAATGATATCCCAACAAATCCATGTTCCAACATGGAACAAACTTCAGCTTCACCTGAAACTAACAACGCTATAAGAGGGGCTGAGCAAAAGCGGTAACTTAGCCAAACAACGGTTTGCTAGGAAGGTGGGTTAGAGGCTTGACATGGCAATATGGGAGGCATGATATAACAAGTGGTAGGTAGCGCGACATAGCGATAGAACGAACAACTAGCAAGCAAAGATAGAAGTGATTCCGAGGGTATGGTCATCTTGCCTGAGATCCCGCAAGGAAGAAGAACGAGTCCGTGAAGAAGACAAACGGACGAAGTCGAACGATTCCTCACAAACGCGACGTTATCGGAACTAACCCGAAGAAGCAACACCGGAAAAAAGCAAACAACATGGTAAACAACTATCACATAATCATGGCATGATGCACAACCAAGTATGATGCATGTCCGGTTTAATGAGGCATGGCATGGCAAAGTGCACAAGAAAAACTACAAGTTAAGTGGAGCTCAATATGCAACGAGTTACATATTGACGAAACACCACAAAAATTATTTAGTTCTCTCCCATTTAAGTACTCAACAATATTAAATGTTGGTTAGCATGCCAAGGGGTGAAGCATAATAAAACTACTCAACTAGGCAAGTTTAAATGAGGCCGGAACAACCAACAACAAGTCCGGAAAATCCTCATGTGCATATTTCAGATTTGGTACTGTTCTGTCCTAAACCATATTTTAGAGTTGTTAAACATGCAAAGTAAAGCCACCATGTTAATCTATGCATTTTTCTGCCACATTTACATATAAAGTTTGTTAAGTTTGGAGCTACGGTTATTTAGTTATGAAATAAAGCATTTTAGCATGGCAATAGGCAAATTTAAACAACAACATTTTAAACATAGATGAAAGTGGCATATTATTAAACTCGATGAAATTCTAAGCATTTTACATATATAAGTTATTTACATATGATGCACAATTGGTGAGTTAGGATATGCATGAAGCTTAGTGGGTTTTCTGCAAAACAGGTTTTGTGTGGATAAATAGCTAAATCGCAGACGCTGAAAAAAACATGACATGGGCCAAAACTGGCTGGGCCAAAACAGAGCAAAGGGGCTGGAGGGTGCTCACAATGGGCCTGGCCCAGTTTGGTGGGAGGAGGCCGGCTGGGTGAGGAGGGGTGCGCTGGGCCAGCCTTCCTGCGGGGCCCATGATGGGAGGAACTCGTCCCCGATCTCCTGACGAGGATGAGGCAGGAAGGAACCGATGAACATCGACGGCGGGCGGCGGCTGGATCCGGCGACGTCGGGCGCAAAGGACGCCGGAGGTGGACAGGAACAGGCGGCGGAAGCGGATCCAGGCGACGGCTCGCCGGATCCGGCGCGGGAATGGCGGGGACGAGTGCCGACGACGTCGGGCGGGTCCTGCAGAGAGAGAGAGAGAGCGAGAGAACTGAGAGGGGCAGTGGAAAAAGGGAGAAAGACGGGGCAGCGCGACCTGGTGCTCGCCGGCGGCGAGGCGCTCGCCGGCGTGGCTGGCTGATGCGGTGATAGAGTAGACCCGGCGAGGACCAAGGCGGCGGCGGAAGCCTCAGGAGGAGCGGCAGCGAGCAGATGGTGCGCGCGCGGGGCACTCGGGCCCAGATCTGGCCCGGGCGGGTCCCGATCTGGGTTTCGCGGGCCTCGCGCGGGCTGCGGCGGCGTGGGGAGGCCAAGGGCGACGTGGAGGCGCATGATTGGAGGGAAGCGGCGGCTAAGGTGGTTTCTGGTGGCGGCGCGGCAATTGGAGCAGCGACAAGTGGCGGTGGGGGAGCGAGCAGGCATGAAATTTGAGGAGGGAGGTGGAAGAAGGCCAGATTTGGCATGGAGAGGTGTTTGAATAGGTAGGGCTAGGGTTTGAGGGTTTTTGGAGGGTTTTTTGGACCCTCCGATGATGATCATACGGCTCCGGGTAGAGGTGAAGGGTAGGTTGGGTCTGGCGGTGAGTGGTAGTGGAGTGTGCAAAAAGCCTTGGGTTGAGAGGAGAGGAAAGAAGGCAGCCTGGCAACCGTTTCCGGAGACCGAAAACGTCCGACATTTTAACCAACTATATGTCGCTACAGTTATCCGTTGGGGCGTCAAACAGACTCCGAATGCGACGAAATTTGACAGGCGGTCTATGTACGCTATAATAAGACCACACTAACTTTCATCTCATTCCGAGAACATTTTTTCGGCCACTTATAAAATAATATTTCGGAGGTGCCGCAGACACGTGTGATTGTGTCTGGGCTCAGAACGGACAACCGAAAGAACGGGGAGACCGGGACGGATGCATGTTTTCAAAACATGATGATGCAATGCACATGATGACATGACAAGATGCAACACGCAAGCGAATGACATGGCAAAGACAACAAATAACTGGAAGACACCTGGCACATCGTTCTCGGGGCGTCACAATTTTCTCCGGGTTAGCTTCAATGCCTCATTTAAAAACCAAAAAACCCAAGAGCTTGCCTACTGGCACACCAAAAATACACTTGGCTGGGTTAAGCATCATCTTGTAGATCCGAAGATTGCCAAAGGTCTCTTTCAAATCATCTATCAAGGTTTCCTTCTTTCTGGATTTCACAACAATATCATCCACATAAGCATGAACATTGTGTCCAATCTGACCATGAAGGCAATTTTGAACACACCGTTGGTAAGTCGCCTTAGAACTCTTGAGACCAAAGGGCATAGACACATAGCAGAAGGCTCCAAAAGGAGTGATGAAGGCTGTCTTCTCCTGGTCCTTAACTGCTATCTTGATATGATGATACCCAGATTAAGCATCCAAAAAACTAAAAGCCTCACAACCCGCCGTAGCATCGATAATCTGATCAATACGAGGGAGAGCGGAAGGATCAGCCGGACATGCCTTATTAAGGTCTGTGCAATCCACACACATGCGCCAAGTACCATTTTTCTGAAGTACCAGCACCGGGTTAGCCAACCATTCAGGATGAAAAACTTCGACAATGAACCCAGCTGCCAAGAGCCGGGCCACTTCTTCACCAATGGCCTTACGTCTCTCCTCATTAAAGCGACAAAGGAATTGCTTGACCGGTTTAAACTTTGGATCAATATTGAGAGTGTGCTCAGCAAGTTCCCTTGGTACACCCGGCATGTCTGAAGGATTCCATGCAAAGATGTCCCGGTTCTCACGGATGAACTCGATAAGCGTGATTTCCTATTTCAGATCCAGATTAGCACTGATATTGAACTGTTTAGAGGAATTGCCAGGAAAAAATCAACCAGCTTAGTGTCATCTGCCAACTTAAACTTCAACAGAGGGTCATGCTCTATGGTTGGCTTCTTTAAAGGTGTCATATCTGCAGGGTCAACATTATTTTTGTAAAACTTCAGCTCCTCTGATGCACAAACAGACTCAGCATAAGCAGCATCGCCCTCTTCACATTCCAAAGCTATCTTCCGGTTCCCATGCACTGTGATGGTACCCTTATAACCTGGCATCTTAAGCTGTAGATAAACATAACAAGGCCTCGCCATGAACTTAGCATAAGCCGGCCGCCCAAACAAAGCATGATAATGGCTCTTGATCTTAACCACATCAAAGGGCAATGTCTCAACTCTGGAATCATGATCATCACCGAAAGCCACTTCCAAAGCTATCTTCACCACTAGATATGCCGACTTACCAGGCACCACACCATGAAAAACTATGTTAAACGGCTTAAGATCCTTGTCTGTCAAACTCATACGACGAAAATTTTCATAGTAAAGGATATTGATGCTGCTACCTCCATCCATGAGCACTTTAGTGAACTTGTAACCTCCAACTTGAGGCGCAACCACTAAAGACAAGTGATCCGGATTGTCAACCCGAGGCGGGTGATCCTCACGGCTCCAAAGAATAGGATGTTCAGACCATCGCAAGTAATGGGGAACTGCCGGCTCAACTGCATTGACCGCCCTTTTATGGATCTTCTGGTCTCGTTTACATAAACTCGTGGTGAACACATGATATTGCCCACTATTCAACTGCTTTGGATTACTCTGATAATCAGATTACTGCTGCTGATTCCCTTGACCAGACTGCTGATTAAAACCACCTTGATTGCGTTGGCCCTGGAAACCAGGGTTTGAGCCACCGCCACCAAAACTAGGCTCGTGAGAGCCGGATCCTGAGCCGCCATTCGGGCCATGATTGTTCTTGAAAAAAATGGAATTCCTATACTCCCGCATGATAAAGCAATCCTTCCACAGAAGATTGGTTGGCTTCTCATGCGTACCGTGCTTTGGGCAAGGCTGATTCATCATCGCCTCAATGTTCAATTTTGGCCCTCCAAGCCGAGGCGGCTTTCCCTTGCGACACTGATTATTATTCTGCGTATTGGTATTAGCCACAAAATCTAAATTGCCATCAGCTTTGCGCTTACCGTTGCCACTTTGACCCGTTGTATTATGCTGCTGCCCTTTTGCATTGCCACTCTTGTTCCCCTTACCAGCCTTCTCCTCATCAGACTCAGGGTCTTTAGTACTATCAGAGTCAGCGTATTTGACGAGAGCCCCATGAGCTCTCCCATATCATTGCAGTGATGTTTAAGCCGCCCCAATTTCTGCTTAAGGGGAAGGAAACGACAATTCTTCTCCAACATCAGGACAGCTGAACCGGCGTTGATACTGTCTGACGAGTGTACAACAGCTGAGATCCAGTGCACCCAATTGGTCGTTGAATCGCCATCACCTTGGACGCAAGAATACAAATCTAGGATCAACATAGGCTGCTTGCACGTGTCTTTAAAATTTTGGATGAAACGAGCTTTCAACTCCGCCCATGATCTAATGGAGTTAGCGGGCATCCCTTTCAACCAAGTACGAGCCGACCCATCCAACATCATGGTGAAATACTTAGCACATGCAGCATCACTAACATCCAGCATCTCCATGGCCATCTCATAGCTCTCAATCCATGCCTCAGGGGGCTGATCCACCGTATAATTAGGCACCTTACGAGGGCCCTTGAAATGCTTAGGCAAGCGCTCGCTGCGCAGAGCCGACACTAAACATGGCACACCCAATGTTCTAGATGTCACTCCTGCCTCCACATATGTTGACGGATAAACCGGAGATTGCTGTTGAGCCGCTAGCTGAGCCACCAGCTCCGCCTCCCGACACGCCCTACCCTGATGCACCAAAGTGTGATCGTCGACACCACCGCGCGCTGGGTCATGCCTACGAGGTTGGTTATGGTGTTGTTCACTGCTTGAAACTGCTGGCAAGTCAATGTGCCTGCTATAACTCCGGCTGGGCCGAGGGGTTGATTGAATCCATTCACGGCTATACGTATAAGCCGCCTATTGAGCCATGGCCGTCTCAAGAAGTTCTCTGGCCCTCCGCGTATCTATCGCAGCTGGAGACTCGCCTTCAGCTGGAAGAGCCGCCAATCGTGACGCTGCGGCGATCATGTTATCCAAAGGGTTAGAATAATGATCCGGCGGTGTCGGAACATGCTGAGGCAGAGTCACATCCAAATGAGGCGGATCCACAGTACGCGGCTGAACTGGTGCTCCAGTTACGGGCGCCTCAACTACTTGGTTCACCATGCGCGGGTCACTGGTCCCTGCCCCTGGCGTGTTGAAAAGGTTTCTTGCATCATACTCCAGAGGTAAGCGACTCTGGAGTCTCCTTCTCACATTTGAAGCGTTTTGATCCAAGGTAAGACGGAATGACTGCCTGAATCCGTTGTGCCTGAGCGTCCAAAGCAGCTCGCTCCATGGCCATCCTGGTGATCTCAGCTGCCAACTCTTCCTTGGCTTGAGCTATCTCATCTAGTAACTTCGCAACATCTACCTTTTGTTGTTCTTGAGTGTCCGGGGTCACCTGGACCCCCATCAATGTCGCCAAAGCCTCCAACAACTCTGTCAGAATCTGAGCCGGCAGGTGCGCAGAGCCGCTAGCACCAGCCATCGCCACTGCCGTTGAGCTGGAGGTCATGGCCGCGACGGTCATTGAGCCAAGCGTCGGCTGTGTACTGGCCTTGTAGATTGAAAGCCTGTTCGGTGGCTCACAAGGGTCCGGAATACTGTCACCATCAAAACAGCCCCCAAGCCAGCTGTCCTGCAGTTGATACATTGAATTGGTTTCGCCGTTTGAGGATTCACCATCAGAGTAGATGGCTGGTTCACCATCAAATGCAGATCCTTCCTCAACGTCCACCCCATGGATGAAACCAACAAAGGGACGCTTTACAGCGGCTTGAACCTTGGTGGGTCGTGCACGCTGAGCCATCTCGATGATGTTGATGCAGATGTCCAGCTCAGGGCCCAATTCGCCGATCTTGCCGATGAAAACGTGCATTCCGCCAAAGGGGACCCGGTACATGTACTTGATTGAGCTTCCTCAGGGCCCCAGCCAGCGTCGTCGATGTAGAGCTTGCCGCGATGACTCTTTGTCATCCGGCCCATAGTGTATCCCTTGATCCCTGTGAAGTTGCCCTTCAACAACTCGAAACCATCGTGCGGTGGCCCAACGATGGGCGCCAACTACCGTGGACTTGATGCGGCAGATGCCCTAGCGAAAGGACTTAATCATGGATCCATCACAACTAGGTTAGCTTGAAGGGGTTAAACGAGGTAAACGCCTACTCCTGCTTGGTGTTGTATTGCTAGGGTTTCGATTACCAGGGAGCGAATACGCTTGACCTATCTCGCGATTGTTTGTTATCAATCCTCAACCCGCTGCCGGGTCGTCCCTTTATATACACAGGTTGACGCCCGGCGGCTTAAGGAGTCCTGGCCGGCTCATACACAATGTGTCCGGCCCGGTGACTAACTAAGCTTGCCTTAGAATACAAGTTATACATGTGGCAGTTCATTCTCTTGGGCCTCAAGTCGCCTCTAGGTCTTGGGCCGTCAATAGGCTTGCTATGACCCGGACTCTCCTAGGCGGTTCATACCCAGTAGTTATATCCCCAACACATACCAAGCATTTCAAAATCATACACACAATATCCTCGATATGTGCAAATACAAGATGGCATCACACCACAACTCTACGACTCAAAGTACTTATTTAAAAGGCTCCGGAGAGCCATACATAATATATTCATATAGGTAGGGGTCACACGACCCGACACTCAAGTCATACAAACATACAAGCACATGCGGAAGCAAACTTGTCTGAGTACAGACAACTAGAAAGAAAGAAGGCTTGACGAAGCCTGTCTATCTACATAGGCCCTTCACAAGCTCAGGGTCACCACCTGGGTGGCAAGTTACTCGTCAACATTGATATCTACATAGAACCCATCGGAGGGGCAGTGTTGTCCTCTGCAACAGTTTATTAAGAAGCATGAGTACAACGGTACTCAGCAAGACTTACATCAGATCCTACCATACATGCAACATTATCAACAAGGGTAGTGGAGTTTATTGCAGCAAGACATCTTTGACTCATGGCTATCCTATTCTATGATTGACAGTAGTTTGTAAAATATTTTGTGCACACGAGTCCATTTCTGCAGATGCGTCTATTCGAATAGTTTTTGTTATCCCCGCAGGGGTGTACTTCTTCACACATGTTTCCACCACTTAGCGTCTGCACACGACATGTGCTCGGCAGACTTCAAGCGAAAGCCGACGAGGGTGTAGAACACGACCTGACTAACCTCACAAGTCCCTAGTCTAGGTTTATCGCTTATTCATGTTCCATCCGCAGGGAGTCCGACAGAGGTTTCTACTACGACCCCGAATGATGTGTGCAGGGTTCCCGAGGCACCAAACGGGCGTCCCGATACACCGTGCCACGTACCTGCCGCATCACAGCCCACCCCTAGGGTCAGCGCTGCGCATGGCCTCCAGTATACTACAAACTCTAGAAACTACTTGCAACTCCTGGACAGAGGACAGGGGGTTAATAAGTCGAGCGGGATCATATTTCAGGGGCCAATGTATGGTAGTAGCTAATCTTGAATCACACATACACAACTCAGTTCCTAAGGATGGTTCCAATGAAACAACCCACCATGTACTCCTACATGGCCTTTCATCGATACCTTTACCAAACCATGTTCAACACTTCACTGTCATTACCGACACAGCCATTTCACTCTAATCCATTACCCAGATGAACCAGACCTGACACAACTCTAAGCATAGCAGGCATAGCATGATAGGAAAACACAACATGGCTCAATCAACTCCTACACATGCTAGTGGGTTTCATCTAGTTACTGTGGCAAAGACAGGTCATGCAGAGGAAAGGGGTTCAACTACCGTAGCAAACAGCAGTTTGAAACATTGTTGTCTTAATGCAGTAAATGAGAGCAAGAGTGAGAAGGTGGAATTGTATCGAGATGATAAATGGGGGGTTTGCTTGCTTGGCAGGGTGGTGGAAGGGTACTGCCCTTCGATTGGATACTCATGGATATCCTTGAGTGTAGGACCTAACACGGAGATCACACCGGTAGCACAATCAATACATGGCAATATGCAACAATATGATGCATGCGCATGACATGGCAAAATGAGTGTGTTGAGGTAATGCAACTAAAACCAGAAGGTTTTAAGTCAATTCGAACCAAGGGTTCAAATTCAAACTCAAGTTATGAGATTATAAAGTGCATTATCATGTTTTGATGTATACAGTAAGGTTAAGTTGCTTTGTCATGCATGAAACCGGTACCAATGGATAGATTGGATTTTTTGACCATTTTTCATATATATATATATATATATATATATATATCTTTGCATTCTGAGCTATAGATTGTTTTCTATGAACTGTTTGAAGTTTAAACCTTTTTCTGGATTTTCTAATTAAATAGAAATAAACTAATTCTAGAAAAGGAATTACTACGTCAGCACTGCGTCAGCATGATCTCAGCGAGTCAACGGGGCGGTCCAGGTCCAACTGACCTGTGGGTTCCGTGTGTCAGTTTTTAACTAAACTAACTTAATTTAATTAGCACTAACCTAACTTAATTAGTAGGGCAGGCCCCACCTGTCATTGACCCAGGGTAGGTCAAACCCCTAGTCAAACCGGGGCTAACCACCGGCGTCTAGCCGCCAGCAGCAGTAGACGCGGTGAAGGGCTCGAGCTCGCTCCTCCGGTGACCAAAAGGGCGGCGGAGAGCGGCTATGGGGAGCTGGAGCTCACCCGCACCCGTTGCAGCAAGCAGCAGCAGCTACTGCGGCCGGAGACGACGGCCTTGAGCTCGGCAGCGGCGGTGGGAGCTCGAGTGTGCTTGGGTTCGGCGCTATGAGGCACGGCTGGGGGGCGCGGAGGGGTGTTGCGAGCTCCTGGGGCGAGGTGAACGTGGTGACGTGCTCGGTTTCGAGCCCACGTGGTCGTGGCCACATTGGCGGCGTGCAGAGGTGGCGGCATGTGTGGGTGCGAGCAGCACGATGGCTACAGCATACGGTAGCAAGAACGGGGAAGGGGCAGTAGCTCACGGAGATCATGACGAGGCGAACAGCGAGCTCGGGGAGGAACCAAAGCGGTCGGGTGGCGAGGGGGATCTCCGGTGACGGGCGGTGAAGGCGAGATTGGGGAGGCATCTCCGGGGCGTGCGAGCGCTCGGGGCTCGACTGGCTCGGTGCGGTGGATGGCGGGGGAGCTCGTGGGTGCGTAGAGGAGACAAGGGAGCGGCGATGGCTGCGAGTTTTACGGCGGCGCGGGCATAGTTGCGTCAGTCTTAGCGGGAGAGGGAGAGGGAGAGAGTAGGGGGGAGACTTAGACGTCCACGGGGTCGGGGCGGCGCTGAGGAGAAGCGACGAGGCGCCGCGGTGCCACGGTGAGGCAGGCGAGCAGGGAGGTGGCATGGCGCCTCACACGCGCGTGCGCTGTCTCCCTCCTGTGCCTACTAGCAGAGGTACAAGATGACTCGCACCAGGCCAGGTGGCCTAGCCCAGTGCAGGTAAGTGACCTATGGCCTTCTCTCTCTCTCTCTCTCTCTCTCTCTCTCTCTCTCTCTTCTATTTTTTCTGTTTCCTGCAATTTTTTGGGTTTATTAAATATGCCAGAGCATTTTGAAAAATCCTGAAAATATTTGTGGGCACTATTTGGATTATTTCCAACAACCCTCATTTAGTTTCAAGATTATTTGGACATTTGAAATTATTTATAGCATTTAAATGTCCAAGAACAAATATTGTATGATTTAATTCAATAACCCAGAGTGTCTAGAAAAGTGTGCACCATTTTTGGCAGAGGTTCTGGACCAAGGTAAAAATGATGAACATTTATGAAGGGCATTTCACGTTCATTGAAAATATTTTTAGTTGAACCTCGTAATTTTCAGGGGGGGCTGGGGTTTGCTGATCCCCATTTCAAGTTTAAGGAAAAATTAAACATGATGCAACACTCAGGCTAGTCCTAATGCAAGTGCTAACTAGGGTTGTGACAACTCATCCCCACTCAAAAGAATCTCGTCCTAAGATTCATCATCCGTCGGGAAGAAAGTGGGCTACTCAAGTCCAAGACGATCCTCCCTTTCCCAAGTAGCTTCTTTCTCGGAATGGCGTGACCACTGAACCATGAGGAACTTGATGTTGTGGCGTCAAGTGGCACACTCGGTTTGATCAAGAATACGAACATGGTATTCTCGATATGTGAGGTTATCTTGGAGATCAAGCAATTCTTGGTCTACTCCGCGGATAGGATCCGAGAAGCAATGCCTGAGTTGAGAAACATGGAAGACATCATGAACTCTGGAAAGATGCGAAGGTAGTTCCAATTGGTAGGCAACTTCTCCTCGTTTGGCAAGAATGCGAAAGGGTCCAATGTAGCAAGGAGCCAATTTTCCTTTGATACCGAATCGATGGTCTCCCTTCAGAGGAGTGACCCAAAGTTAAGCCTTCTCACCTACTTCGTAAGTCACAGCCTTATGATGGCGATCATATTGACTCTTTTCACGAGATGCACTACAAAAAAGACACATTCATGACATTTTGGGCCGAACGATTTTTTTTTTTGTCATACATATGACACTTCTATGACGATAATTGTTACAAAACCCGGTATCATCATAGATGTGGTGGGCTCCTACTTCTATGACAAAAAATCATGACAGAAAATGGGATTTTCGTCCTGGGCGGGCCGGAGACGCAGCTGCATGACATTCTTTGGGCCATCCATGACGGAAAAAATCGTGGTAGAAGCGAGGGCGAGGAAAATTTCAGGGAGTTCCCGGTTGCGGTGGGAGGTCAGGGGCCGAGCGATGCGCGCTTCTCTCGTACACGTACGCGCGTGTGTGCGAGGCGTTGGCTCTAACTGAACCCGAGCGAGGCGTTGGGCTCTAACTAAACCCGAGCGATTGCACTACAGGCTACGCGTTACTGAACCCGAGCGATCGATCGATGGCTGTTAACTGAACCCGATCGAGTGATTCCTTCGCTTCTGCTGCTAACTGAAGCCGATCGATGCTGCCTCTGGATGAACAGTGAGTGTT